>NW_026289452.1:0-104581 GCF_023373465.1 Oncorhynchus keta
ACAGAAAGTGTCCAGATAAAAATACTTTATAAATATTAGATGGCGATTACCCAGACACACTTGTCTAAATTGATGGGTCATGTGAAAGAAATGCTATAACCCCCAGCCACGTCCAGTGGTGGAAAATGTATTATGGTCATACTTGAGTAAATGTAATGATACCTTAATAGAAAATGACAGAAGTAAAAGTAAAAGTCACCCAGTAAAATACTACTTGAGTAAAAGTCTAAAAGTATTTGGTTTTAAAAATACTTAAGTATCAAAAGTCAAAGTATAAATCATTTCAAATTCCATATATGTAACCTGACGGCCCAATTTTCTTATTCTATTGACGGATATCCAGGGTCACACTCCAACACTAATTTACAAATGAAGCATTGAGTCTGCCAGATCAAATGCAGTATGGATGACCAGGGATGTTCTCTCATTACATTTCCTGTCATAATGTAACGAGTACTTTTGGGTGTCAGGGAAAATGTATGGAGTAAAAAGTCCATTGTTTTCTTTCGGAATGTAGTGAAGTAGAAGTAAAAGTTGCCAAAAATATGAATAGTAAAGTAATGTAGATACCCCCCAAAAATACTTAAGTAGTACTTTAGACTGTGGTGGAGCTTGTGCATTTGTCCGCCAGGCACAATACCAGAGCACAAACTTGTTCTTGTTTTGGCCACCAGTTATCACAATTCAGGTCCAACTGTGTTTCCCCAACTCTGTATTTGGTGAAGAAATGGTGCATGTAGTTGATGACTGCGCTGCTGCCTTTGCTGGATGACATGCCTTCATCAATCAATAGTTTCTTCTTCTTCCTCTCCTATTGAGTTTAGTCACATAATTTCTACGTTTTCTGTAAGTCAGCCAGTCAGATGAGCAGCCACTCCTTTGGCACCATCTCATTCAGTTTAACAGTTTTTCAGTTCCTCATCAATCCATGGAGCCTTAAAACCTGTTGGGGATAGGGCTGTTTACTGCCCCCCCTGGAGTAATTGCGTGCCCATAGTAAACAGAATTTTCTTTTGTCAAAAGTTGCTAATATATGCAAATAAAAAATATTATTGAATAGAAAACACTCTAAAGCTTCTAAAACCGTTTAAATTATGTCTGTATGTAAAGCAGAACTCTCAGGGCAGTCATTCTCCCAAACTCTCTCTTGTCATCAGAAAAGTTGGTCCAACTTTGACGTCATCGCCCCCACTCTTCCCAAGCACCTACAGGTCTGGGAACAGTCTCTTTGTCTTCAGCGCGATGTCTGCTTCCAATGGGGCTTCTCATTGTGAGAATCGCTCGCTCACGAGAGTTTTGGCGGGCCGAAACCTTTCGGTCACGCGAAAAAACAGGTTACTCTCATGCGCGCTCTGCTCCGGTCCTGTCTTTTTTCCAAGATCGATTAAACGGTGCCTGTGTTTCTGTTCTTCCTCACAATTGCTGTACACCTTTATAACATGTTAAAGCTTGATTATGAACTTAGTTTGACAAGTTTAGTCGACATATAATATGTAATTTCAACGTTTTGGTGCGCATCCACTTGACTTTTGGCTGCATTTCAACCGAAATGTGTCGTGTTTGAGAACCGAAAGACACAGACTGCAAAACTAAACGCTGTTTTTGGTAAGTATAATTCCTTCCAGGTCTTCTGATGGAAGAACAGCAAAGGTAAGGGAATATTTATGTGGTAAATTTGGGTTTCTGTGGACTCCAAAATAGAGGAGCCATAATGCTACTTTTTGAGCGCCGACTCATAGTATAGCCTAGTGAACGAAACCTGTAACGTTAAAAATAAATGTAACACAGCAATTGCATTCAGAAGAAGTATATCTTCCTATATATATGTAGAACATGCATATTTAGTCAAAGTTTATGATGTATATTCCTTGTTAGCTGACGTTATCTGCCGGAGCTATCGTCATTTCTCAGGACATTTGAGTAGCATTTTTTGAACGATGCATCATTGTAAACAGAGATTTATGGATATATATAGCATATTATTGAAAAGAACATAAATGTACTGTGTAACATGTTATATTACTGTCATCTGATGAAGATTTCAAAAGGTTAGTGAAATTATTTTTCTTTTAATCCTGCGTTTGTTGATTGCATATTTTTTTCAACTTGGCTATGCAAATTAGCTGTGTCTTCGGTGGTGGTTTGACATAAATATGTGCTATGTTTTCGCCGTAAAACATTTTAGAAATCTGACTTGCTGGGTAGATAAACAAGGTGTTTATCTTTCATTTGAGCCATTGGACTTGTTAATGTGTGGAGGTTAAATATTTTTAGGAATATTTTTGCGTTCCATGCGCCACCTTCCAGCTGAACGTGGGGGGGTTCCCAAATGGGAACCCTAACCCCCTTCTGGTTATCAGTTCGAAAAATACGTTTCTTAACAGTTGCATGTTGATCAATAATTGGAAGAAGCTATTTCGTAAATGTATCAAGGGCAGCATCTGGATGCTCCTTATTAATCACATCAGACCAACAAATATTTTTAACATCCACATAAGAGTCACAGCAAAATATTTGTTACGATCTTTTATACACTATTTTAGGCCCAGCTTTTGGAACTGTGGCTTTCCTGGATATAGCCACTATATTGTGATCACTGCATCCAATGGGTACGGATACATCTTTAGAACAAAGTTCTACAGTTTTAGTAAAAATGTGATCAATACATGTGGATGATCTTGTTCCTGTAGTGTTTGTAAACACCCTGGTAGGTTGATTAATAACCTGAACCCGATTACAGTTTACAGTGAGAAGCTTCCTCTTGAGCGGACTACATGATGAAAACGAGTCAATATTCAGGTCCCCAAGAAAGTCAACCTCTCTGTTTACATCACATACACTATCAAGCATTTCATACTGTACATATTATTTGAAAACGGACTGTTAGCACCTGGTTGCCTATAGCAACACCCTTAAAGAAAGGGCTTTAGATGTGCCAGGTGAACCTGCAACCACACTTCAATAGCACTTGACATAGGATCTTCTCTAAGCATTACAGGGATATGACTCCTCCTCTATAGCATTCCTGTCTCTTCTATAGATGTTATATCCTTGTATTGCTATTGCTGTATAATCAAATAAATGATCTAAGTGAGTCTCAGAAATGGCTAATATATTAATCTTATCTGATGTTAGCAAGTTATTGTTTTCATGAACCTTATTTCTAAGGCTACATACAGCACAGTATATTAAAATGGGCTATTTTCAGATACCAGAGATAGACAAAATATAGAAAAGGTCAAACAAAGCAAGAGAAAAAATACATTCAGCAGCCCATATGTGCTGCAGGGTTGAAGATCATTTCCTATTGAGCTGACATATGCAGTTTTCCCCTTGAATGCAGTCGCCACCAATGCAGGACATTGCCTTTACAGTTCAATCGCGCTATAAAGGGGAACTTCCGCGATACAGATTGAATTGAGCCCTGACTGAAAAAGACCATTTCAAGTGACAACATAAAACGTATTAATTCATTATTATAATTCAGAATTGTATTGTTATTACTCATGCATTGCCAAACAGCTGGCCAAGAACACTGACGAACAAGTTTGAGAACATTCTGCTATCAGGTATGACCCAGAAACACTCAAAAGGTGATAGGCCCGTGGCAGAGCAGGGAAGGGTGTTGCAGGCTTTTTCGACCCACATGTGTTCTTGGGTGGAGCAGGAGAAGATGAGGATGTCATCAAGGTAGATGAAGACAAACCGGTTCTACATGTCGCAGAGAACATCATTAACCAGAGCCTGGAGCACAGCAGGGGCATTGCTGTTGCTGAGGCCAAATGGCATGACCAGATACTCGCAGTGACTGCTGGTCGTGTTGAAGGCAGTTTTCCACTCGTTCCCTTCCAGGATCCACACTAAGTGGTAGGCATTCCATATGGGGAGGCAGAAGGACAGAACATTTAGAGGCAATAGGGCCAAAATGTTTATTTCTTTAGAGTCTAAAACAATGGGTGGGTGGTTTAAACTGACATATGGAATTGTTTTAAAATGGTCATACTATGGATCATTTAGCTATTTGATTTAGAATTGTAGGACCCATTTTGGTGTCCCCACATTTTTTAAACAATTATTTGATAAAATTATACAAAAATGTACCAAAATCAGATTAATTTGAAATAAATTGTCTATGTGTACATTTATTGACCTTAATTTGAACAATTTATTCTTATCAAGATGAAAAAGAAATCACGAGAGACCTGGCCAAAATAGCAGCACATAACGTTTCATATAAAGACACGTTGACAGCATAAAGACACCAACCACAACAACATAAAATCATCAGTATACACATTGAGCAGATACAATGTTTGGAGGTGTATGGTGCATCTACAGGTAGGGCCGGGACAACACAGGGATTCATAACACCTTTATGAAACCAGCCATCACATAATGTAGGTGTATTGTAGTACTCCTGTCCCTCAGACCAGTAATGGTTTCTTCTCTCCTGGTCAATAGCAGCCAATTAGGAGTTGTACTGGCTTTGGTCTGTGAAGACAATACAAACATGTCATTATTTCTTACTATCATCATTATAAGTGATATACTCCCGTAAGTGCTTTGTGATACTACAATGTTCAAATGTCACTATGTTTTACATATTCTAATGCAGGGCTCTCCAACCCTGTTCCTGGAAGGCAAACCTCCTGTAGGTTTTCGTGCCTTCCCGGTTCCTGGAGAGCTACACTCCTGTAGGTTTTCACTCCAACACTGTTCCTGGAGTGCTACCCTCCTGTAGGTTTTCACTCCACATCTGTTCCTGAAGAGCTACCCTCCTATAGGTTCATACCAGGACTCTACAACCCTTTTCCAGGTGAGCAACCCTCCTGTACTGTAGGTTTACACCAATACTATCCATCCCTTTTCCATCCCTCCAACACTGTTCCTGGAGAGCTACCCTCCTAACACTCTAACCCTGTTCATAGGTTTTACCAGGACTCTACAACAGGTGAGCAAATGTTCCTGGTTTTCACTCCAACAAGAGCTACCCTCCTGTAGGTTTTCACTCCAACACTGTTCCTGGAGAGCTACCCTCCTGTAAGTTTCACTCTAACCCTGTTCATGGAGAGCTACCCTCCTATAGGTTCATACCAGGACTCTACAACCCTTTTCCAGGTGAGCAACCCTCCTGTACTGTAGGTTTACACCAATACTATCCATCCATTTTCCTGGAGAGCTACACTCCTGTAGGTTTTCACTCCAACCCTGTTCATGGAGAGCTACCCTCCTGTAGGTTTTCACTCCAACCCTGTTCATGGAGAGCTACCCTTCTGTAGGTTTTCACTCCAACCCTGTTCCTGGAGAGCTACCTTCCTGTAGGTTTTCACTCCATCCCTGTATGTGGAGAGCTACCCTCCTGTAGGTTTTCACTCCAACCCTGTTCCTGGAGAGCTACCTTCCTGTAGGTTTTCAATCCAACCCCAGTTGTAGCTAACCTGATTTATCTTATAAACCAGTGAATGATTAGAATCAGGTGTGCTAGATTAAGGTTGGAATGAAAAGCTACAGGATGGTAGTTCTCTAGGAACAGGGTTGGAGAGTCCTCTTCTAATGAGACTATGGTGCATTGTTTTATGGAGAATAGCTGTTTGTTGATAGGTTTGATGAATCAGCTCTGTTAGCTAATTGAGCCCATAATGTGGCCAACTGCATGCTGTCACTGGATGCTTTACTCTGGAAAAGAAAGTGAAACAAGTTAATGTGTTAAAATATATATTCTGCATTCCAATATAGGAGAGATATGTTGTCATAACAAGAAAAAGCATCAATGCACACCATTATGCATATTATTAACTCATTGGCCAGTTTATTAGGCACCCCCATCTAGTTCCGGGCTGGATCCCCCCTTTGCCCCACAACAGCCTGAATTCTTTGGGGCATGGATTCTACAAGTCGGAGACATTCCACAGGGATGTTGGTCCATGATGACACAATGGCATCACGCAGTTGCTGCAGATTGGACAGCGGTTCTCCACCGCCACCAGCCTGTACCGTTGACACCAGGCAGGATTTGTCCATAGACTCATAGTGTAATGTGTAATGATAGTGTAATGTTAGAATGTGAAAAATAAAATAGTCACCTTTAGTCTTGTGAGTCAACTCTGATGATGAGTCTGTAGCTGCTCTTCCATTTGAGATGAGAATGAGTTATAATTATACCTCCACGTATGTATATTCTTAAAGTAATCCTACGTACTATTGCACCCTGCCTCGTAAGCCCTCCTATCTGTAGAAGTACAGTACCTACAAGATTCCCAAAACAATATTTTTAACTGTCTTACATGAACCATTTACTGGTTTGACATCTTTTGGCAGGATCATCTAAGCCAAACTCAGTCTCAAGAAAAACCTGACAATCAGCATCTGACAACACATTATCTAGCAATCATTCAAAGAAGAAGACAGATGATTATAAGTCTTTCAACTTCACCTAGCTGGTGGCTATAAAAACACATGTGCCAGGAATTGCCATTACTTCCTCAAGCATTTCCTGATGAGCAAATGATGTCACGAGGGTTGCACATTTCTGGGAATATTCAGAGGTGGAAACTCTGTGGGAATATATGGGAATTAACAGAAATATATGCAATGTAATATGCATTGGATATATTTACCATATCATATGACAGAAACATAAACCTTTTACCTTATCATAAGTAGACATCATTGCAAATTATTACATCTTTCCAATAGAAATAAAAAACTATTTAGTTACGAATTGAACTTTAATTAAATGAGTTGACTCTTCACATGGGATGATTTCACTGAACAACAAAAGAAAGGGAATATTGAATGATCCCCAATGATCCATCGCATCTCACAAAAATGTTCTCAACATACATCTGTAAAATGATAGTGTAGAAACTAAAGCTTTGGTTATCTTCCTCTCAGGCTTCCATGTCTTCTCTCTGGACCTCCTCAATGTCCAACTCTTGAACATCAGACTCTGAGGCCTCATCTTCACTGTCACTTTCCAACCTTGTTGGGGATGGCTCGTTGTCAGGCTCAAAAATCCTCAAATTTGCCCGGATGGCCACCAATTTTTCAACCCTTGTATTAATCAGCCTGTTGTGTGCTTTGGTGTGTGTGTGTTCCCAAACAAGGACCAATTGCACTCTGAGGTGGCTGATGTTGGTGGGATTTGGAGGAGGATGGAGGCAACAGGGGAAAGAGCCTGAGATCCTAATGTCCCTTCCATCAGGTGGGTGATGAGATAAGCTGGCACGAATGCCATATTGCATCCCAAAGCCCTTGCACTTCATCAGACTGTCAAGAACCTTGCCCTCATCCAGGCCAAGGTGGCGAGACACGGTAGTGATGACACCATAGGTCTTGTTGACCTCTGTACAAGACAGGATGCTCTTGCCAGCATACTTGTGGTCCAACATGTACGTTGCGGAGTGTATTGGCTTCATGCAGAAGTCTTCATGCTTTTTGATGTATTTCAGAACTGCAGTTTCCTCTGCTTGGAGCACCAGTGAAGTGGGCAGGACAGAACAGATTTCTTCTCTTACATCTGCAAGCAGAGTCTGAACATCAGACAGGATGGCATTGTCTCCATCAATCTGTGCAATTGCTACTGCTATAGTTTTCAGGAGTTTCACGCTGCTTACCCCTCTCTCACAAAATACATCATCCAGGAGGATCCTCTTGATGGGGCTGTCCATATCGGTAGACTGTGATATTGCAATTTCTTGAGACTCCTTCCCCTCCAGGAGACTGTCAAACATGATGACAACACCACCTCAATGTATGTTGCTGGGCAGCTTCTATGTGGTGCTCTTATTCTTCTCATTTTGCTTAGTGAGGTATACAGTGCCTTGCGAAAGTATTCGGCCCCCTTGAACTTTGCGAACTTTTGCCACATTTCAGGCTTCAAACATAAAGATATAAAACTGTATTTTTTTGTGAAGAATCAACAACAAGTGGGACACAATCATGAAGTGGAATGACATTTATTGGATATTTCAAACTTATTTAACAAATCAAAAACTGAAAAATTGGGCGTGCAAAATTATTCAGCCCCTTTACTTTCAGTGCAGCAAACTCTCTCCAGAAGTTCAGTGAGGATCTCTGAATGATCCAATGTTGACCTAAATGACTAATGATGATAAATACAATCCACCTGTGTGTAATCAAGTCTCCGTATAAATGCACCTGCACTGTGAAAGTCTCAGAGGTCCGTTAAAAGCGCAGAGCGCATCATGAAGAACAAGGAACACACCAGGCAGGTCCGAGATACTGTAAAGCCGGATTTGGATACAAAAAGATTTCCCAAGCTTTAAACATCCCAAGGAGCACTGTGCAAGCGATAATATTGAAATGGAAGGAGTATCAGACCACTGCAAATCTACCAAGACCTGGCCGTCCCTCTAAACTTTCAGCTCATACAAGGAGAAGACTGATCAGAGATGCAGCCAAGAGGCCCATGATCACTCTGCATGAACTGCAGAGATCTACAGCTGAGGTGGGAGACTCTGTCCATAGGACAACAATCAGTCGTATATTGCACAAATCTGGCCTTTATGGAAGAGTGGCAAGAAGAAAGCCATTTCTTAAAGATATCCATAAAAAGTGTTGTTTAAAGTTTGCCACAAGCCACCTGGAAGACACACCAAACATGTGGAAAAAGGTGCTCTGGTCAGATGAAACCAAAATTGAACTTTTTGAAACAATTCCAAACGTTATGTTTGGCGTAAAAGCAACACAGCCCATCACCCTGAACACACCATCCCCACTGTCAAACATGGTGGTGGCAGCATCATGGTTTGGGCCTGCTTTTCTTCAGCAGGGACAGGGAAGATGGTTAAAATTGATGGGAAGATGGATGGAGCCAAATACAGGACCATTCTGGAAGAAAACCTGATGGAGTCTGCAAAAGACCTGAGACTGGGACGGAGATTTGTCTTCCAACAAGACAATGATCCAAAACATAAAGCAAAATCTAGAATGGAATGGTTCAAAAATAAACATATCCAGGTGTTAGAATGGCTAAGTCAAAGTCCAGACCTGAATCCAATCGAGAATCTGTGGAAAGAACTGAAAACTGCTGTTCACAAATGCTCTCCATCCAACATCACTGAGCTCGAGCTGTTTTGCAAGGAGGAATGGGAAACATTTTCGGTCTCTCGATGTGCAAAACTGATAGAGACATACCCCAAGCGACTTACAGCTGTAATCGCAGCAAAAGGTGGCGCTACAAAGTATTAACTTAAGGGGGCTGAATAATTTTGCACGCCCAATTTTTCAGTTTTTGATTTGTTAAAAAGGTTTGAAATATCCAATAAATGTCGTTCCACTTTATGATTGTGTCCCACTTGTTGTTGATTCTTCTAAAAAAAATACAGTTTTATATCTTTATGTTTGAAGCCTGAAATGTGGCAAAAGGTCGCAAAGTTCAAGGGGGCCGAATACTTTCGCAAGGCCCTGTATTGCTGCTACAACTTGATGCTTCACTTACCTAGCCAATTCCTTGGCTCTCTTGTAGAGTGTATCCATTGTTTTCAGTGCCATGGTGTCCTTGAGGAGCAGATTCAATGCATGAGCACCACACCCAATGGGTGTCATGTGAGGGTAGGACTCCTCCACTTTAGACCAAGCAGCCTTCATGTTCGCAGCATTTTCTATCTCTACTGCAAATACCTTTTGTGGTCCAAGGTCATTGATGACTGCCTTCAGCTCATCTGCAATGTAGATACCGTTGTGTCTGTTGTCCCTTGTGTCTGTGCTCTTGTAGAATACTGGTTGAGGGGTGGAGACGATGTAGTTAATTATTCCTTGCCCACAAACATTCGACCACCCATCAGAGCTGATTGCAATAGTCTGCTTTCTCTATGATTTGCTTGACCTTCACTTGAACTCTGTTGAACTCCGCATCCAGCAAATGAGTAGATACAGCATGTCTGGTTGGAGGGGTGTATGCTGGTTGAAGAACATTCAGAAATGCCTTTTCCAATACACATTGCATGTGAGCATCAGAGATGAACCAGTTGCAAACATAGCTCATTCATCAGCATTTCTCTGACTACGTTCCTCCTTTGAGTCAAAAAAACTTCTGATTCCAAGGAGGAACATGAGCTGTTGCTATCGATAAGGTGTCTGATTCATCATTTTCACCTCGAATAGAAGTAGAGGGACTTTTGTCAGAGGTTGCTTGTTGTGAGCGCTGAGGGAAGTTTATGCACTTGGCCAGATGATTCTGCATTTTTGTTGCATTCTTCACATATGATTTGGCACAGTATTTGCAAATGTACACAGCTTTTCCTTCTACATTAAGTGCCGTGAATGTCTCCATACATCAGATAGTGCCCGTGGCATTTAACTGTAAAGAATAGGAAAAAATGAGTAAAAAAAACAACAAATACATTTCAATGTACAGATAAATAGTTAAGCAGTTAGATTAAACAACTGCTTTGTAAGATAAATGTTTTAAAATAAAACATGTCTGGAAACAGGTGAATTAACACTCAGTTAGCAGGCTCAAGCAAGCTAAAACCCACATGGTAAATTATTTAAACACACTTTGCTGTAGGCAACTATTTACTAGTTAACAAAAAATCATGTGTCATAAACGATATATTCACCCGACCCAGTATTGTAATCAAAATTTACCAGAAAGCATGTAGTCCTTGGCTCAGACAGTTCAGTAGTGTAGGCTCAATAGCATCTCATTAGTGTGCAAGATTTTGAAAATCAGCTGTACATGTGACGGAAGAGTGCACTGCAAATGTGATGGAAGAATGCACTGTGCATGCAGAGGGTTGGAATTTGATTGAATTTGGGATAGTTTCACCAAAATATGCCAGAAGACCTAGAATTGCCTTATGTGTGCCCCACAAAAACGTTCACTGTTGTAAGCTCATCTTTTTGATGAATTTAAGCAAAATTCCCCAAATTCCCAGGCTTAACTTCCCATGGACAATTTTCTGAAAATGTACGGAAATTTACCAGAAAGTTTCTGATCCTTTGCAACCCTAGATGTCATGCATGTCTTCTTCTAAAGACAGGTGTAGGAGAGGCAGACAGAAACAATCATACACTGTTATTGACTGATGGTTAACTGACAGATGGCAGCACTTTCTGCTATCTCTAACATTTAATGTGAATGTTTCATAAGTCTAAAACACACCTATGTGTGGAGATATATCTCTCTCCTGTCTGGCTAGAGAAACAGATACTTGTCATGCCCTGTCCTGAGAGAGCTGATGGGGAGATTGGAGGAGAGAGCTATGAGAGAGCTGCTGTGTTGGTGCATGAGGCACGACATTCGCCCTACGGAGCGTGTCCTCTGTGTCACCTGAGTCAGCTCTCCATACTCGTCCTGAGGTGCGTGCTAGCCATCTGGTGAAGACTGTGCCATCCACACGCACCAGGCCTCCTGTGTGCCTCCCCAGCCCTGCACGTCTTGTGCCAGCTCGGTGCTCCAGACCTCCAGTGCGCCTCCACAGCCCAATGAGTCCTGCGCCGGCTCTACGCACGGTTTCCCCAGTTCTCAAGGAGAACCCAGTGCAGCCTGTTCAAGCTCCCCACATGTGCCGGGCTAAAGTGGGCATGCAGCCAAGAGAAGCGGTGCAAGTGCTAAGCACCAGAGCTCCAGTGCTCCCCCACAGCCCGGTTCGACCTGTGCCTGCGCTCTAGAGGTGCCGGGCTAGAGTGGGCATTCAGCCTAGAGGAGTGGTGCCAAGGCTACGTACCAGATCTCCAGTGCTCCCCCACAGCCCAGTTCATCCTGTGCCTTCTCCAAGCACCAGGCCTCCAGTAGGTCTCCCCAGCCTGGTTCATCCTGTGCCTCCTCCACGGACCAGGCCTCCAGTAGGTCTCCCCAGCCTGGTTCATCCTGTGCCACCTCCAAGGACCAGGCCTCCAGTAGTTCTCCCCAGCCTGGTTCATCCCGTGCCTCCTCCACGGACCAGGCCTCCAGTAGGTCTCCCCAGCCTGGTGAGTCTGGTGTCTGCTCCACGGGCCAGTCCGGGGCACGCAGCGAGGGTGCCCAGTCCGGGGCCCGCAGCGAGGGTGCCCAGTCCGGGGCCCGCAGCGAGGGTGCCCAGTCCGGGGCCCGCAGCGAGGGTACCCAGTCCGGGGCCTGCAACGAGGGTGCCCAGTCTGGGGCCCGCAACAAGGGTGCCCAGTCTGGGGCCCGCAGCGAGGGTGCCCAGTCTGGGACCCGCAGAGAGGGTCCCCAGTCCGGGGTCGGCAGCGAGGGTCCCCACACCAGAGGCGCCACCAAAGTGGGGTGAGCCAGAGGGGGAGCGGGGTCTGTCTACGTCCTAAACAGAGCCGCCACCATGGATAGATGCCCACCCGGACACTACCCTATAAGTTCAGGTTTTGCGGCCGGAGTCCACACCTTTGGGGGGGTACTGTCACGCCCTGACCTGAGAGAGCCTTTTTATGTCTCTATTTTGGCTTGGTCAGGGTGTGACTTTGGTGGGTATTCTAGGTTTTGTTTTCTAGGTTTTTGTGCTTCTATGTTTTGGCCGGGTATGGTTCTCAATCAGGGACAGCTGTCTCTCGTTGTCTCTGAATGGGAATCATACTTAGGCAGCGTTCTTTCCCTGTTGTATTTGTGGGTAGTTGACTTTGTTCGTGACACTATAGCCCTCTTACGCTTCACGGTCGTTGTGTATTGTTTATTGTTTTGTTGGCGACATTAGAAATAAAGTAATGTATGCCCACCACGCTGCGCTTTGGTCTACGTATTCCTTCCAGGAAGACGGCCGTGACAATTAGAACAGTTTCCCACAACCTGCCTGCCTGCTGAATAGAATGGAATGGAGATATATCTGTCTGTCACTGAGCTTTACCATCATAACAATAGGAAAGTCCAACCCAGATCCAGAAAGTATCACCTAAGTTCATGTTCTCACTAGAGTGTTGAGCCTGTTTGACTACTTTATGGAGCAGAAAAATGATTGGTATTGCTTTTAGGGGGTAATATTTCGATCGGACCAAAAAAACAGTACTTTTGTCTCAGACACAAAGTTCAACAAAGGCCCGAATAGGTGCTGCATATTGGTCAAAATCTAGGAAGGGAATAAGACATACATTATTTATCTCTATTAAATAGTCAAATGTGAGGAGACACACTTAGAAACCTTGCCTTAAAAATTATGATTTAAAAAAGTCTGTCACACAAAACTTTTAACCCCAATCCACTTTATAGACCAATAATATGCATAACATTATCTAACGTTGTACAGGAAGAAAAGAACAACAAGTGTTCTGAAGTGTATCCAGTCTAGACCATCAGGCTTCTCTGCCCACTGTGCAGACTAAGAGAGCAGTACACTGATTCACAACATGTTAACAGATTGCAAAGGAATACCTTACCCATACAAGAACGATACACAACAGAGGGAAATGAAAAGAGAATAATGAAAGAGACAAATTAAAGTATTTCAAAAGCACCACGTCTTCCCTTCACAGAAAATAGTTTTTAGGCTTGATGATGATACACTATCAGCAAAACTATCAAAATTAGGCAACACAGACAGACAAAAGATTCATTATTTTCTATCTTTCTTTCTTGGATTTTTTTGGGGGGAAGCCTGGTTGCCCTTGGCATCCATGAATTCACACCACTGATAGGAATTTTAAAAAGATATACACCAAATAAAACACCAATTACATGATATGCCAAAATCCAGATGAATTCAAAATTCACATTTGTTTATATTTTTTATTTTACCAAATTATTCTCATTGAGAGAAAAAAATATTAAGAGAAAGACTTGGCTATCATGGGGTTTACTTGATAGCTACCTACACAAATAGCTAGCTAGAACAAAGTGTTAATAAGATAAATTCATTTAAAAAGATTAAAAGCAATACAAATAAGTTATCCAGTAGGCATCTACTGAGGGAACTAAGAGCTGTGTTGTCAGCAGCACATAACGTTTTATACAAAGACACATTGACAACATAAAACACCAATCACAACAATATAAAAACATCAATATACACATTGAGCAGACAAGATGCTTTGGTTGGGGTGTAGTGCATCTACAGGTAGGGCCGGGACAACACATTGACAGTCCCCTCACATTGACAGTCGGTGATCAGGTTTACCACTGTTGTGGCCTCAGCAAACTTAATGATGGTGTTGGAGTCATGTTTTGCCACACAGTCGTGGGTGAACAGGGAGTACAGGAGGGGACTAAGTACACACCCCTGAGGGGCCCCAGTGTTAAGGATCAGCGTGGCAGACATATTATTGCCTACTCTTACCACCTATAAGTTTGTGTTAAATCTAAAATGTATTCTCAGGCAGGATTAAGTATTGACTAATACAAAGCCTGTTTACTGCAGGTAATTACTATGATCATTCTATTATAATCTCATTGAGATCCACGTGTCTCTGTTGAATTCACAGAATGAATCAACATACTATGAGTTTATTTATCAGGCTGTTTTCCTGAAGCATCTCTTTACTCTACATCTATAAATCATAATACCTCTTAAAAGGTGAATCACTTGCGATATTGTAACTACTTGTTTTAACTTAAATATATATGTGTAAGTCATTTAAGGGAATGGGGTAATATCAGTAATTTAAGGGAAAGGGAGACATATCAGTAATTTAAGGGAATGGGGTAATATCAGTAATTTAAGGGAATGGGAGACATATCAGTAATTTAAGGGAATGGGGTAATATCAGTAATTTAAGGGAAAGGGAGACATATCAGTAATTTAAGGGAATGGGGTAATATCAGTAATTTAAGGGAATGGGAGACATATCAGTAATTTAAGGGAATGGGGTAATATCAGTAATTTAAGGGAATGGGGTATTATCAGTAATTTAAGGGAAAGGGAGACATATCAGTAATTTAAGGGAATGGGGTAATATCAGTAATTTAAGGGAATGGGGTAATATCAGTAATTTAAGGGAATGGGGTAATATCAGTAATTTAAGGGAATGGGGTAATATCAGTAATTTAAGGGAATGGGGTAATATCAGTAATTTAAGGGAATGGGGTAATATCAGTAATTTAAGGGAATGGGGTAATATCAGTAATTTAAGGGAATGGGGTAATATCAGTAATTTAAGGGAATGGGGTAATATCAGTAATTTAAGGGAAAGGGGGTAATATCAGTAATTTAAGGGAATGGGGTAATATCAGTAATTTAAGGGAATGGGGTAATATCAGTAATTTAAGGGAATGGGGTAATATCAGTAATTTAAGGGAATGGGGGTAATATCAGTAATTTAAGGGAATGGGGTATTATCGGTAATTTTAGGGAATGGGGTAATATCAGTAATTTAAGGGGATGGGGTAATATCAGTAATTTAAGGGAAGGGGGTAATATGCCTTGATGAAACATTGGATTGCAGACAAATAAATAATTGATGGTCCATTATTTTTATTCACTACCACACTGACTGATAACAATACTCTTCCTGCTAATTGTCTAGAAACCACCATTACAAATGTTAAAAGAGAAAATGTTTGCTCCTCAAATGAATCAGGGAATCTCATGTTGCTGTTTGTCTGAGGACAGATAGATGGACTGTATGTTCCTATCCCACCTCTATGAAAAGATAGGCCTAATAATGGCAATTGAATATGTGCCCCAAAAGAAATGCATTATTAATGTTGTCACCTTTATTTAGTTAAGTGATAATGCCAGAGGAGCCATATTTGGAGGATATATTGGCCAGTGCCAATCAAATCAAATTTCAAATCATATCAAATTGTCTTTGTCACATGCGTCGAACACAACAGTGAAATGCTTACTTACTTGACAATTATTAGGGCCTTCCTCTGACACCGCCTGGTATAGAGGTCCTGGTTGGCAGGAAGCTTGGCCCCAGTGATGTACTGGGCCGTAAGCAATACCCTCTGCAGTGCCTTGCGGTCAGAGGCCGAGCAGTTGCCATACCAGGCAGTGATGCAACCAGTCAGGAGGATGCTCTCGATGGTGCAGCTGTAGAATCTTTTGAGGGTATGAAGACCCATGCCAAATCTTTCTGAGGGGGAATAGGTTTTGTGGTGCCCTTTTCACGACTGTCTTGGTGTGCTTGGACCGTTCTAGTTTGTTGGTGTGGACACCAAGGAACTTGAAGCGCTCAACCTGTTCCACTACAGCCTCGTTGATGAGAATGGGGGCGTGCTCTGTCCTCCTTTTCCTGTAGTCCACAATCATCTCTTTTGTCTTGATCACATTGAGGGAGAGGTTGTTGTCCTGGCACCACACGGCCGGGTCTCTGACCTCCTCCCTATAGGCTGTCCCGTCGTGGTTGGTGATCAGGCCTACAACTGTTGTGTCATCGGCTAACTTAATGACGGTGTTGGAGTCGTGCCTGGTCATGCAGTCATGAGTGAACAGGGAGTACAGGAGGGGACTGAGTGCGCACCCCTGCGGGGCCCCCATGTTGTGGATCAGCTCGTTGAATGTGTTGTTACCTACCCTTACCACATGGGGGCAATATATCCTCCAAACACCAGCTTCTCTGGCATTATCACTTTTATACAACGGGTTACCAACATATTCAAATAATGATTGACATATTTTTTTTTTAAATGTTATTTTGATTAATTTATTCATACTATTTTATCCTTCCACAAGATATAGTCCCAACACAAATCTAGGGTTGCTACCCATGCCAGCTGGTCATTCGTTCTATCGGTTCAGTCTTTTTGTTCTGTATCTATGGACATGACCCAGTCTTTCGATCTAAATGTTCTATTGCCATACTGGCTGGCAACGTTCACATCCCTTGCTTGCTCGCTAGCCAACTATGGCTAACTTTCAGTCACATCAAACAGTGCAGCCGGAAAACAACAAAGTACCTGAATTTGCATTTGATAACGCAGTTTTCTAGAGACATTTGGATACATCCATAACAATGAGCTAATAAGCCGCAATTTCACCTGGCATAGGAAATGTGCTCTCTTGTCAGGACATTGTTTTTCAGATGAGCTAGCCAACAACACAGCTAACACAATCACATCAAACTGAAGCTAGAAAAACTACATACTAGCTGCACTTTGTTTCGTTTGACCTGCTTTCTATTGACATTTCTTTGTATATATCCATAAAAATTATGCCAACTGATTCATGATTTCGACTGGCTGAGAAATGCGGCCTGCCTGTCTCCTCCCGACACTTTCATTACTATGGGACAGCTTGAATATTGAAACAATGTTGCAAATGTTGGAGAAACAGATCCCAAGGTTTTTTGCAAATCTCCGCTGTTGAAAACAAAATGTTAGTCTAAAAGAAACTTGAGATAACATCTAGATGGTTTTTATAGTGGTGATCAAGTTTATAAATTGCCTGGCTGGGCTGATGAGACAGTGGATTGCGCAGGCAAATGGAACAGAGGAAATAGGCATTTTAACGTTATAGATTTAGCCGGTGGTAACTTGTGGAAAAGACACTTTAATGGGGTTTTAAGGCTGGAATGCAGTTTTAACCAATCAGCATTCAGAAATAGACCCACCCATTGTATAATTATAAATAAACAATGCAAACAACAAAGTGGATGTGCTTTTGATGAAGGGTACTATGGAGTGTCCCAGTGATATGTTGGCCTCCATACCATTTGGGTGTATATCGGATTTAAAACAAAAAAATATCTCTATGAATATTCTTAATGACAATGTCACAAGATGTAGCACAGTCAAACACAAGTCACTTATGAATTAATTGATTAAGTCCTGTTTTGCATTTATTTATTCGTGATGAGGAGGGTTCCCAGATAGGAGCCTAGTATTAACACACAATGCCTCTCCCCACTCCTCTCTCAAGCCAATCCCCTTCAGTTTGTTACAGGGTGAACTTAAGTGTCCATACTTACATTTCTTCACAGTATTAACACGTGTATAATATTCTGTTTTGATGTAATTACATTGTCTGTTATGTTGGTTGTTAAGACTATATAAAAGTTGTAGTTAAGCCTTCAGCTGTTTTCACATTTTCCTTTGCCTCTCCCCATAATCTTTGTCTGTCTATATGCTGCCATCTGCTGGTTCAGATTAGACACTACCAAATTTATTGCTGTCACACTGAGGACATGGTGATGAATATCGAGTTTCTAACTGGAGAGAGTAGTAACTAATCAATGATTGAAAACTACATCAACAACTGTCTGGTTTAGCGAAGGTACATTAGGCCAGGACTATGGTCCTTATTGGACAAGCCCCAGCTTGACTATGGTTAACTGAACTAGAAAGTGTTTTTTTTTTCTTTTTGCATCTTCCAATTAAGAACATTCAAAACAAAAGTGAAAAGATATTAGATAACGATAGGACAAAGTGACAGTAACAGACGAGCGTAAAATTTAAAATAAAAAATTATAATTATATAAACAAACATACAATAAGAAAAAAAGAAAAAATAACGAGACATTGGATCACCTGCCGTAGGCTACATATTATACGTTACGTGTGAAACAATATGTGAGGATTATATATAGATTCAATCAATGAGATGTGGGGGGAGATTCTCCATATAGTCAATAAAAGGTTGCCAAATTCTGTAAAATGTCTTTAACTTATTCCTCAAGCAGTAAGTGATTTTCTCCAAAGGGATACAACTATTAACGTCCGATAGCCACATTGCAACTGGCAGGGAGGAATCCAATTTCCATTTCAAGGCAATACATTTCTCGGCAATCGCTAGCAATATTTCTGTTAGCTTTATAGTATGGCTTTGCCTAAGATTGGTGTTAGTAAAGTTACCCAGTAGACAGACCTCCGGGTCTAAAGGGAATGCAACCCCGTGATTTGAGGATATGGTATCGCATACCCCCTGCCAGAAACCGTGTAGTTTTGAACACTGCCAAGTGGAATGGAGGAATGTTCCTTCATCTGAGCCACATCTAAAACATAGGGAGGAGATATCTGGGTTGAACCTGTGCAGTCTAGATGGGGTGATATAGAGCTGATGGAGGAAATTAAACTGGATCAGTCTGTATCTGGAGTTCAATGTGGATGTAACCCCATCCCTGCATAGGTCACTCCATAGATCCTCATCAAGATCAATACCCAGATCTTTCTCCCATCTAAGTCGGGGTTTATCTAGCCCAGGCAGTGTTAGTCCTGACATAAGAGCATTGTAAACACGGGAAATGGTCTTGAACAGTGGTTGGTCTGCGTGGCAGAGTTGTTCAATAGGTGACATCTTAGGTAGGTTCCATTGTCGCTTGAGAGTCACCATAATAAAGTTTCGTAGTTGTAGGTAGCTAAAGAAGTCCCTGTTAGGCAAGTGGTATTTCTGTTTCAGCTGATCAAAAGACATAAGAACTCCCTCCCCGTAACAATGTTCCAGAAGAGTGATCCCCTTATCAGACCATGGTCTAAAGTTACTATTCTGGAAAAACATAGGGATCAATCTATTGTTCCATAAAGGGGTTTTAGGGGAAAGGAATGTTCAACCATGAGGGAGAGGGACCATTGTCAAACCTCTGAGCCAGAAACCTAGACTGTGCAGCCCAGTAGTACATTCTAAAATTGGCGAGGTTTAAGCCCCCTTGACTGTAATCAAGGGTCAGTTTATCCAGCCAACCCTAGGGGTTTTGCCGTGCCAGATAAACCGTCTGGTCATCTTGTTGAGAGAGGAAAAAATGCTGCGCGAACAGGGATAGGGAGAGATTGAAACAGATATAGAAACCTGGGCAGGACATTCATTTTAATTACATTGATTCTACCCAGTAGAGTGAGAGGTAAGTCCATCCATTTACAAAGGTCAACCTCCACCTTTTGCAACAAACTGGCCAGATTGAGTTTATAGAGGTTGTTCAGATTACCATCCACCATTATGCCCAGATATGTGATGCCCATAAGCGACCATCTAAAAGGAAACTTGTGCTTGATGGTATGATGGTCAAAGACGGAAAACGGTAAGATTTCGCTTTTATCAAGATTGACCTTATATCCAGAGAAATAACTATAACACTGTAGTAGGATCTGCAAGTGAGAGAGGGAGTGTTCTGGGTTTGTTAGAAATAAGATAAGGTCATCCGCAAAGAGTGATAATTTATGGGTATGGGGGCCCACCTCAAAGCCATGTATGTCAGGGCACGTTCTAATAGCCTCAGCCAACGGTTCGATGGCGAGGGCAAAGAGGTGGGGGCTAATTGGGCAACCTTGTCTGTTCCCCCTATAAAGAGGGAAAGAGGAGGAAGTCATCCCATTGGTAGCAATCCTAGCTTTAGGAGAGTGATTTTATCAAATTTACAAACACGGTACCTAAACCGAACTTTTCCAAGATGCGAAAGAGGTATGGCCATTCAACCCTATCAAAGGCCTTTTCAGCGTCGAGGGAGACTGCGACACTAGGTATTTTGTTTTTGTTAGCAAGGTGAATTATATCAAAGAATCTTCTGAGATTATTGGAGGACAATCTATTAATTATGAAGCCAGTCTGATCTGGGTTGACCAACAGGGGAAGACATAACTCCAGTCTCTTAGATAGCATCTTGGTGACCAGTTTACAATCTGTGTTAAGGAGAGAGATTGGTCTATAGGAGGCGCACTTTAGCGGTGTTTTCCCTTTCTTGTGGATTACAGTAATCACTGCTTGAGAGAAGGACTCTGGAAAGCAGTTGTCTTCTCTGGCTTTTTTAAGTACCTCCATAAGGTAGGGGACCAACAGCTCCCTAAATTCTTTATAGAACTCTGGAGGGAAGCCATCCTCCCCAGGAGATTTATTAGAAGGTAAGGATTTAATGGCCTCCAACAATTCAGGAACTGAGAAGTGTTCACTCAGGCGCTCGCTGTCTTCCCCTGACAAGCATGGGAGGTTGAGAGAGGAGAGAAAGGAGTCGATCTCTGATAGATCATCGCTTGAATGGGAAGTGTAGAGGTCTTCATAGTATTTCTTAAAAGTATTACTAATTTCAGTAGGCTCGAAAGATATCTCTTTAGTGAGAGTTTCTATGGCATTAATTGTCCTCTTACTTTCCTCTGCTTTCAGTTGCCATGCCAATACTTTATGAGCTTTCTCTCCAAGCTCATAATAACGCTGTTTTGATTTAGTGATGGCCCTCTCAGCTTGATATGTGTTCAGAATATTATATTTAAGTTTTTTATTTACCAAAAGCCTGTATAGATCTTTAGTCGGGCCTTTTTGGTAGGTTTTCTCTAGCTCGGAGATTTCAGATTCAAGGGCACTCAGTTCCGCACCGTGTTTTTTCTTCAGCCCTTTAGTACAGGAAATAATCTGTCCCCTCAGATAGGCCTTCAATGTGTCCCAAAGAATGAAGCTGTCAGGAGCAGAGGGTTTGTTTGTCAAAGTAAAAATATTGATCTGCTCTTTGATGAATGCACAAAATTCAGGTTGCTTTCGGAGTGTAGAATTTAGTCTCCATCTATATGCTCCATTTACCTTGGTAGGAATGGAGATTGATAATACCAGAGGAGAATGGTCACTAAGCAATCTGGGGAGATACTCAACATCTAACACTCTATGAAACAGTTGTGTCGAAAGTAAAAAGTTATCTATGCGTGTGTGTGTCTTGTGTGGGTGTGAATAAAAAGAGTAGTCCCTATCCTGTGGGTGCAACTGTCTCCAGATGTCTAGTAAATTGAGATCTTTCATGAATGACATGGTGAGCTTGCCGGCTTTGGTAAGAAGTGAGGGTTTATCAGAAGACCTATCAAGAACTGTATCTAAGCAAAAATTAAAATCTCCTCTAACCAGTAGCCATCCTGGTGGTGCTTGAGCAACCTGAAGGAAGACATTCTGAATAAACATATGATCATCGAAGTTGGGAGCATAAATATTCAATAGGGTCCAAGACTCTGAAAACATATGCCCCTGCACCAAAACAAACCTGCCAGAGGGATCAGAGATGGTGTTGTTGACGCAGAAGGGGATGTGTCTACTTAGCAAATAGTGCACCAAGAGACCAAGAGATAGTTTCTCGCTTACGACTATACCGGCCTGAGTACGCCTGATGTCGTCTGATCTCGGAAGCTAAGCAGTGTCGGGCCTGGTTAGTACTTGGATGGGAGACTGCCTGGGAATACCAGGTGCTGTAAGCTTTTTGTCACTGCCTTGTGGAATTTCAACTCTTTGTCCGTTTCTTCCCACAAGGCTGAAATATGTGCCCTCGCTTTGAAATAAGTAAGCAAGGTTAGTTTGTATTTCATCCAACAATCTGTGCTACAAATTATGGCTACAGTATATGCAATTTCTTCCACTTTTTGAGTGACACAAAGATGCTTATCTAAATGATGAAAATGCAACAGCTGGTAATCACACTCACTTTGACTTTATATAGTGCACCAAGAGATAGTTTCTCGCTTACGACCACACCGGCCTGAGTACGCCCATTTTTTGGGATTGAGGAAGTGTTTGGAGGGAGTTGGTTGTTGAGTTGGAGAAATACATTGTTTGCTGTTTTGAAGTAAATCTTTTTGTTTTTTGGTTGGTGATTTTTGTTAAACAATTCTTATTGAAGAATTTTCCCCTAGCAGCTTGCGCTGTTAGGGGAAAGGTTTTTTTTCATTTCCTTAAAGGAAGTTTGAAAGACCAAACAGACTTGTAAAGAAGCATGAATGTAGGAGATTGGTTTCTGATTCGGACCGAAGAGTGGACGATATGGCTTCGACTACTGGGAAGAATTCGAAAGGGGAAATGAAGACTGACAGAGGTGCTGCAGGAGAAAAGATGGATGAGCAACGGGCTGTTCCCCGGGTGTTTGAAAGAAGTTTAACAGTGGTGGTGGAGATCATTGGGGAGGACTAGATAACGATGATGGAGCTTCTACGGGGGATCAAGGAGGTATGCGGTTTGGTGGTGGGGTGTCGTTTTAAAACGAAGAATAAATATGAGATAACAATGAGTCATGCAAAAGGGAGGGAGAGACTTATGGATGGATTTAAAATAAAGACTTGTGTGTAATGGCGAAGGATTTGTCACATGATGAACTGGTGGTGTCTTTTCTGAATTTACCGACATATATCTCGGATGAGGATATAATAAATAAATTGACTGGATGGGGAGTCACAGCAGTGTCTACAATCAAGAGGAGAATGTGGCCTGGAACGGAAATTGCAGACGGTACGCGTTTTTGTAAGGTACGATTTACAAACAATGTCCAATCGTTGCCATATTCGACGAAGTTTGAGACTCTGGAGGGGGCTGAATATTTCAGGGTTATACATGACAGGCAGGTGAAAGTGTGTAGGCTTTGTATTCAGCCTGGTCATGTAGTACGTGATTGCCCTGAATTTAGGTGTTACAAATGTATGGAGCATGGGCATTATGCACGGGAGTGTCCTGAGAGAAGAAGGAGATGTGAGGAATATGAATCATTTAACTGTATATGTGGTGAAAGAGTGAGTGAAGAGATTGAGATAATGAATGAGTTAGCCTCAGTAGATGAGGAAGAGTGTGTGGGGGAAAGTGAGTTGGGAGAGGAGAATGATATGGAGGGGATCAGTGGGATGCATGAAGGGGAGGGAGAAGATGCGAGATGTGGGAGAGCTCAGATGGATTTACAGAAAGCTGAGTGTGGCAAGGATCATGCAAAGAGCCTATAATGGAGGAAGTACAACATGACGGGACTATTCAGAATGTCAAGCCTATTGAAAATCCCAGAGTTCCTCTTGCTTTGGAGTTAAAAGAGGATGCAAAAACTTGTCCTACCCATTCTCTCTTCAATTTCTTGTGTTTACTGGCTGTAAGATGTGTTTCTTGTAAAAACACAATGTCAGCCTTTAATTTCTTAAGGTATGTATAGACTCTTTTCCTTTTAATCGGGCTGTTAAGACCTTTTACGTTGAATGTGACATATTTTAGTGGATTAAGCATAGGTTGGGTTTCAAATATGTAACTGAATAGAAATCTATCATATGCAGATAATTAGGAAATGTTTCAACTTTGGTTTGAGCACAAAAGTGACCTGTGTGTCTCTTTAGGAAGGAAACAATAAACATAGAAAAAAGGAAGAAAAAAATAATAAAAATCCCACCCACCCCGATTGTCAGACTAGAACAACAATCCCAACAATCAAACATGAATACACTTGTAGAGATACGTTGCTGCTCGCTTTCCATCTTGCTCTTACTAGCTAAACCTTGGCGTAAACTAAAACCTGCGAGCTCTCTAAATTGAAAACAAACGTGAATAGATATTTATGGCTGAATATTTACTGCCCACGGGATGCTTGAGTCTCTTTTCGGAAGATTAACATAAATGAGGGGGAAAGCAGTGGGCCTAAACCCACTTATTGCTTCGCCCATTAGATATGGACTAAACAAAAATATACTCTCCTGTAAATGTAATAGAACTCACCCCGGGAAGATACGGTTAGTTGAAAATGTACAAATCAATTATAGTGACCGAGAGATACCAGCAGTTCAATCCGGATAAGAGAAAACAAACAAACTGAATTTTATCCCCCAGAGAGACTGTCCTAGTTCAGACGTTGCTCAGTTCTTTGAGAAAAGTGTGCACTTCTCCCGGTGTGTTGAAGAGATGGCTTCGGCCTTTGTACTGAACTTTCATCCACGCAGGGTGGATGAGGTAGCCGGTGATGTTCTTCTCCTTCAGTGCTTTGGCGGCAGGTCTGAACTGCTTGCGGCGTCTTGCGAGATCCGCGCTCATTTCTGGGAAAAGGCTGACCCTCTTTCCATCGATGGTGATGTCCCCTTTGGCTCTTGCGAGTTGCAGTATCTTCTCTCTGTCTTGGAAACGGAGGAACCTGATCAGGACGGCTCGTGGGGGCTCATCTGGCCGGGGTTTCGGCGCTGATGTTCTGTGGGCGTGTTCGATTTCCAGCGGCTTGATGAAGTGGATTATGCCTAGGACCTCCGGGATCCATTGAGTGAAGAAACGGACCGGGTCACGGCCCTCGCTGTCTTCTTTCAATCCCACCACACGGATATTACTACGTCTACTCTGGTTCTCCATCTGATCTACCTTGTTTTTGAGGAGGTAGGCATTGTCCTTTTGCAGTTGTATCAAGACCTGGTCGTGTCTAGCGATGGTATCTTCAACTGTGCTAATGCGCAACTCTGCCTCAGTCATTCTCAAAAGGAGATCATTCATGGAGGATTTCAGGTCGTCAATGGAAGAATGGAGTTCAGCCGATTTCTTATCAATTTTCAGAGAAAGACCTCTGTTATCATCCTGAATTTCCCGGAGGAGAGTAGCCAGCATGTCGGCAGGCTCGCAAGAGGCTGCTGAGAGCAACAGTCTGGAACTGTCGTCTGAGTTATGAGGGCTAATGCTAATCTTGCTAGCTGTAGCGTTATCGTTATTTTGGGAATCAACAACATTTTGGTCGTCCTTCTTGCCTCTTGGTCGGAGGTCCATGGCTCTTTGGGAAGGTAAGTACTTGACAATTTATCAGCCGATGTTAGAATATTGTTTCAAAGTTGTTATTTAGGTAAAAATAGAATAACTTTGAAGAGCTCGGTTTGTCAACGTCTGCTCAGCTTCGCGGCATCACGTGCTCCCCAACTAGAAAGTGTTTAACTGAACACACACTGTTTTGTTTGACCTAAACACACACTGTACAGTATCTGTTTGAGCAAGGGTGCGACTACAGTTTAGCAAATTAATAATCCACAGCTAACCTGCATTATGCACTCCTTTAGAAGTGAGACTCCACCTGCTGTCATTGCCCTTGTGAAAAAATATTGCAGTCAGAGTGCAGTTTAACTGCAGTTAGAATGCAGTATAAGAGCAGTATGCAGCAATTATTGCATCCGAAATAACACAGCCGACTGCAGTTACTGAACTTTTACCTCAGTTTCAAAACTACAATCAGCATTCTACTGGCTTGGTCTCTCTTCAGTCTTTGGCTGTAGATTACTCCTGTTCGGGTCCTCTGAAATACAGCACCCTATGCAAAACATTACCAACCATACGGGCATGAAAAGGCTATACTTTTTGGCAGGCCGATTTCCCTACCATCAAAAATAAGTTCCTCTTTATGCAACCACTCTCAACTCATTGACTTTGCCTACATACAGTAGGCTTTGTTATATGACGACAGAATAACATTCAGACAGGTCATAGACATTAATATCTAAAATAAACAAAAACTAGTTGTTTCACAAATTCACAGAGTTCCGCAGAAGTCTTGTTGCCTACTCAGGAAAGACCATGGCTATTTTTTCCACTTTCCATTGATTAGAGTTTTCCACCTTCCATTGATTAGAGTTGTTCTTAATTCAGAGGACCAGGATCCAAAAGCGGTTCTTTGATATTGAAGATGGAAGGAGCAGCGACGCGTTGGTCCATGACATGTCCTCAGTGATGTGGATGGTGAGGAACTTAAAACTAGTGACTCTCTCTACTGCAGTCCGGTTGATGTGGATCGGGGCATGTTCCCACCTCTGCTTCCTGAACTTAACAATCAACTCCTTTGTTTTGCTGACTTTGAGGGAGAGGTTGTTGTCATGACACCACAATGCCATCCATATACTGTATAAACCCCATCTATCAAACTGTCTAATCTAGACCATCCATATACTGTATAAACCCCATCTATCAAACTGTCTAATCTAGACCATCCATATACTGTATAAACCCCATCTATCAAACTGTCTAATCTAGACCATCCATATAGACCATCTCAATCATCAAGTTTGCGGACGACACAACAGTGGTAGGCTTGATTACCAACAACGACGAGACGGCCTACAGGGAGGAGGTGAGGGCCCTCGGAGTGTGGTGTCAGGAAAATAACCTCACACTCAACGTCAACAAAACTAAGGAGATGATTGTGGACTTCAGGAAACAGCAGATGGAACACCTCCCTATCCACATCGATGGAACAGTAGTGGAGAGGGTAGCAAGTTTTAAGTTCCTCGGCATACACATGACAGACAAACTGAATTGGTCCACTCACACAGACAGCATCGTGAAGAAGGCGCAGCAGCGCCTCTTCAACCTCAGGAGGCTGAAGAAATTCGGCTTGTCACCAAAAGCACTCACAAACTTCTACAGATGCACAATCGAGAGCATCCTGGCGGGCTGTATCACCGCCTGGTACGGCAACTGCTCCGCCCTCAACCGTAAGGCTCTCCAGAGGGTAGTGAGGTCTGCACAACGCATCACCGGGGGCAAACTACCTGCCCTCCAGGACACCTACACCACCCGATGTTACAGGAAGGCCATAAAGATCATCAAGGACAACAACCACCCGAGCCACTGCCTGTTCACCCCGCTATCATCCAGAAGGCGAGGTCAGTACAGGTGCATCAAAGCTGGGACCGAGAGACTGAAAAACAGCTTCTATCTCAAGGCCATCAGACTGTTAAACAGCCACCACTAACATTGAGTGGCTGCTGCCAACACACTGTCATTGACACTGACCCAACTCCAGCCACTTTAATAATGGGAATTGATGGGAAATGATCTAAATATATCAATAGCCACTTTAAACAATGCTACCTTATATAATGTTACTTACCCTACATTATTCATCTCATATGCATACGTATATACTGTACTCTATATCATCGACTGCATCCTTATGTAATACATGTATCACTAGCCACTTTAACTATGCCACTTTGTTTACATACCCATCTCATATGTATATACTGTACTCGACACCATCTACTGTATCTTGCCTATGCTGCTCTGTACCATCACTCATTCATATATCCTTATGTACATATTCTTTATCCCCTTACACTGTGTATAAGACAGTAGTTATGGAATTGTTAGTTAGATTACTTGTTGGTTATCACTGCATTGTCGGAACTAGAAGCACAAGCATTTCGCTACACTCGCATTAACATCTGCTAACCATGTGTATGTGACAAATAAAATTTGATTTGATTTGATTTGATATACTGTATAAACCCCATCTATCAAACTGTCTAATCTAGACCATCCATATACTGTATAAACCCCATCTATCAAACTGTCTAATCTAGACCATCCATATACTGTATAAACCCCATCTATCAAACTGTCTAATCTAGACCATCCATATACTGTATAAACCCCATCTATCAAACTGTCTAATCTAGACCATCCATATACTGTATAAACCCCATCTATCAAACTGTCTAATCTAGACCATCCATCAATACTGTATAAACCCCATCTATCAAACTGTCTAATCTAGACCATCCATATACTGTATAAAACTATCCCATCTATCAATACTGTCTAATCTAGACCATCCATATACTGTATAAACCCCATCTATCAAACTGTCTAATCTAGACCATCCATATACTGTATAAACCCCATCTATAAAACCCTAATCTAGACCATCCAAACTGTCTAAAATCTATAGACCATCCATATACTGTATAAACCCCATCTATCAAACTGTCTAATCTAGACCATCCATATACTGTATAAACCCCATCTATCAAACTGTCTAATCTAGACCATCCATATACTGTATAAACCCCATCTATCAAACTGTCTAATCTAGACCATCCATAAACTGTATAAACCCCATCTATAATACTGTCTAATCTTGACCATCCACACAGTCTGTGATTCGTAACAAAGTGGTGTCCCTCCCCACCACTTGTTTTGGTATACAGCTGTACATTGAACAGCTTCCCAAATCTCAGACTTTATCTTTAACTAAAACACTATGCAGCCCCATAATATAACAATTATATGGTGTTGATATGATATGTATTATGATTCTCATGATTCTACACTTATTGTGGTTATATACTGTTATTTATTGTGATTCGATGTTCCAAACATTGCTCACTATATGTCTGTGGCAGAGAGACTAGAAATCATGAGAAAATAATGGAAGTAAAATTGCCCCCAAAAATGTGCTTCTATTTAAAATGAAAATGTGAAGGAAAACAGTCTACGAAGAAAAATAAGAGTTTTGGTGCAGGGACAACCAACTAACACAAACATAATAGTTTGATATTGTTGATGCGATACGACATGATATATCGTGGAAAATAATATCCCGATATGTAACTATCCATTTTTCCCTTCATTACTATTGAATAGGCGTTTTAACGGTCTTGCTGTTATAAATGTAGTTCCTTATTGACACCATTGAGGTAGGGTTTGTTAAGATGACAGATTAGTTTATCGTAGCTTCTGGTCACTACTGTATGTATATGCTTATCAAAAGGAATACAATGAAATATAATGATTAAAGATATGCTTTTTATTCAAATGTCCAGAAGCAGATGTAGCAGAAAAGGAACAACAAATAACAAATGTAGTGTGTATAAAATAGTGAAGGTGAAACATCCTGAAACACTATTATCTCCCCATAATATTAGATTGTTCCATTAATCAAAGATATAATTCATCCTTTAAATCCCATATGATTCTTTCCTTTATTGTGATAAAATGTGAAAACAACGCATGTGGTCTGTGACCCAAGCTGACAGGACTGTTTTAAAATTCATTCAGTTTAAATTCTCATGAAGCATCCATTAGATAGTGAAATACAAAACAGTTCTGTCAGTGTCTATGTCAAACATCCGTCCAACATATAAGGTCAGTTTCCTGGACCCAGATTAAGTTTACTCCTGGACTAAAAAGCATGTTGAATGGAGAATCTCCATTGAAAGTAACTAGTCCAGGACAAGGCTTAATCTGTATCCGGAATACCATCCCAAAGAGCAAGACATGCTTTTTTCCCCCTAAAAAATAGGAGTTACTGTTTCCAGTGCTGTTTGCAGAGTACTGTTTCCAGCCCCTTCCGTGTCCACCAATCCCCAGTGGGCTCCGATGGAGGTGATTCCGGCACCGTTGAAGCGACCGCTGAGGATCCTCAGCTCATTGCCCATGTTGGTTGGGTAGAAGTTGAAGGAGATTTGGTTGGGCAGGCCGGTTGACAGAGTGCGCCCCATGTTGGTGGTTAACACCAGGTAGCAGATGTAGTCTGCTGGGTTGTATTTCCCAGACACCTCAACGATGGCCTCATCATTAAACAGCTCCATCTCCTGCTTTAAGCCCCCTTCACCACCAAACACAGGAGACCAGTTGCTACCGTATCTCAGCTGGAACCTAAAACAGAGGAAGCTTTTCACGTTGGTTGTGTTTTGATAAGGCACATTCAAACCGAGACAGCAGGTAGCGTCAGAGAATATCAAGGAATTACATTTTACATTGTACTCTGGGTTAGATACGATATAGTTTGGTCATGTACTGAATATGTAATAAACACAACAAATAAATAAATACATAAATACATAAATACATAAAGAAAGAAAGAAAGAAAGAAAGAAAGAAAGAAAGAAAGAAAGAAAGAAAGAAAGAAAGAAAGAAAGAAAGAAAGAAAGAAAGAAAGAAAGAATGAAAGTATGTTGGGTGGTGTAGTTGTACTGAGTCAGTGGTCTCTATTGGGTAGTGTAGTTGTACTGAGTCAGTAGTGTGTGTTTGGTAGTGTAGTTGGACTGAGTCAGTAGTGTGTGTTTGGTAGTGTAGTTGGACTGAGTCAGTGGTGTCTGTTTGGTAGTGTAGTTGGACTGAGTCAGTGGTGTCTGTTTGGTAGTGTAGTTGGACTGAGTCAGTGGTGTCTGTTTGGTAGTGTAGTTGTACTGAGTCAGTGGTGTCTGTTGTGCAGTGTAGTTGGGCTGAGTCAGTGGTGTTTGTTGGGTAGTGTAGTTGGACTGAGTCAGTGGTGTCTGTTTGGTAGTGTAGTTGGACTGAGTCAGTGGTGTTTGTTGGGTAGTGTAGTTGGACTGAGTCATTGGTGTCTGTTTGGTAGTGTAGTTGGACTGAGTCAGTGGTGTCTGTTTGGTAGTGTAGTTGGACTGAGTCAGTGGTGTTTGTTGGGTAGTGTAGTTGGACTGAGTCAGTGGTGTTTGTTGGGTAGTGTAGTTGGACTGAGTCAGTGGTGTTTGTTGGATAGTGTAGTTGGACTGAGTCAGTGGTGTTTGTTGGGTAGTGTAGTTGGACTGAGTCAGTGGTGTTTGTTGGATAGTGTAGTTGGACTGAGTCAGTGGTGTCTGTTTGGTAGTGTAGTTGGACTGAGTCAGTGGTGTCTGTTTGGTAGTGTAGTTGGACTGAGTCAGTAGTGTGTGTTGGGTAGTGTAGTTGGACTGAGTCAGTGGTGTCTGTTTGGTAGTGTAGTTGGACTGAGTCAGTGGTGTCTGTTCATGGGTTAGGGTCTGCTCACCCACTGATGTAGTTGTTGCTGTTGTAGTTGTAGTAGTAGTAGTAGTAGTAGTAGTTGTTGTTGGTCTCCCACACTCTGACTCCCGTGATGCGTCCCTCACCGTAGGAAGCAAATGGGGTGCCACCTCCCTGACCCACCGCAGAGGAATACGAGTACGGGTCTTTGATGGCTAAAATAACATGGCCAATATGTTTACTATATTTACTATATTAATAATACATCTTTATTTATACAACATTTTAATTTTACCAACACATTTCTGAAAGATCTTTACATTATGAATAAAGTGCAGATGAATTATCTAAAGCACATTCTGCAATGATTTAATCCATCAGCTTTTGTCTCAAAGAATAACTCCTAAGTCTAACTGAAAACGACAAATTGGTGAAAGCACAAAAGCTATTATTTTATCATTATAATTCAGAATTGTATTTTTATAACTCACGCAAAGCCAAGCAGCCAGCCAAGAACACTGTGACAACCAGGATTAAGAACATTCTGCAAAAGTGAGGCATCAACACTTAAGACCTTTAATTTCAGTCAATTTCACTCTCACTCCGTAACACTTTAAATGGTAAAACTTGAAAAATATAGTTAATAATGTTTTTCATAGAAGTTTGTCAAAACAAATAAGTCATTTTACATGTCAGGTCAGTGTTTCCTAGGAGGGAAAATAAAATAACCTTTTGAATTGTGATGTAACAAACAACAAACCATTCTTGAATGTGAAATGTTATAAAACAGCTCTAAAAAGTTGAAGCTCCTCTTGTTTACTACAATCACTCTTGCAGTGTTAAGCTACTGTCACATTAAAAATAATGTCAGATCATTGAATTTAAATTTAGAGGCAAAAGGGCCAAAATGTTTGTGCCCAAGAACCAAGAGATAATGAGTATTAACTTCATAACATTTCCCACACCAGTATTATGCATTAAATACAAGTGCACATTTTCTACTTTGGGAGGGAGTATCAAGGAAGTACTATAAGGAAATAATAATTGTGTTCTTTGAATTTGTAACAAATTAATGATCTGAAATAGGGATTAAAAAAATATACAATCGAACAACCGAACAAATAAAATAATGTACCAAAATTGTATGAATGTGTACGAAAATTGCTCAAAATCAGTCTCCCAATCTTCAGTTGTTTTATTACACCAAGAGGAACTCCTTCCCTTCAAACATTATCATGCTGAAAAATACACGTGGATCTGGTCATTAACAGGATGGTTAGTTCATTGGTTTGCTCAAATACCTACAGTATTTTATTGTAGAATATTTGTTTCAGAACATGTTTTTCCATTTAATTCTATAGGGGCAGATGAGATTCTACATTTTCCGTCTCCATTATTTTCCGTCGTTTTCTGCAGTCTGTTACAATACTCACATCTCCATTAAATCACTGGCAACCTGTTCATGTTACTACAGGATAACAATCTGATTTATTTTTCTGCAGATAAACCAGATAAATATCAGTAGGAGCTACAAAGTGATAAAATAACAGTTTGTATACAGATGACAAGGTGAAATACCCCGAGGCACTTGTTACTACCTATCTATAATATTTGATAGTTCAATTAACACATTAATACAAATATATAATGTAGGACTTAATTTATCAAAAATAAAGGTCAATATAAATCAAAATTGCTATATTAACTACTTTTGTGTATGTAAGTTGAGTTATCTATTTTCTTTTAGTTGGGGAAGAACATGAATTTATCTCAATAACTACCCATTGGGCACACACTGGTTGAATCAACGTTGTTTCCACGTCATTTCAATGAAATTATGTTGAACCAATGTGGAATGGACGTTGAATTGACGTCTTTGACCAGTTGGTAGTGTCACGCCTTGGTCTTAGTATTTTGTGTTTTCTTTAATTATTTGGTCAGGCCAGGGTGTGACATGGGTTTATGTTGTTGTATTTCGTATTGGGGTTTTGTATTATTGGGATTGCGGCTGATTAGGGGTGTTGTATAGGCTTGGCTGCCTGAGGCGGTTCTCAGTTGTCTCTGATGGGGAACCGTATTTAGGTAGCCTGGTTTCGCTTTGTATTTGGTGGGTGATTGTTCCTGTCTCTGTGTAGTTTCACCAGATAGGCTGTAATTAGATTTCACGTTCCGTTTGTTGTTTTTTGTATTTGTAATGTTATTTCATGTGTCGCTTTTTTCATTAAAGTCATGAGTAACCACCACGCTGCATTTCGGTCCGACTCTCTTTCTACAAACGAAGAACGACGTTACAGGTAGCTTCCCTTACAAAACTGAACTCATGTACTGTATATTAAATATATTCTGATAAAATCATACATACTCATCTTTTCATTTGTTGTGGTAAATACAACCTTCAATAATGCATGTGACCTGTATGTGACTCTTCTCCTTCAAAGGCGTAACCTCAAAAAGAAAAGTGTGCATATTTAGAAAATACTAAACATTAAAATTTATTAAAAACTTCTTTAGGGATAGGTGTCCCACAAGCAGGACAATTTCCGGGGAAACTGGAGGGTGCGCAATTCAAATAAATAATCATGAATATTATGGATTTTAAACATTTATGTACATAGAAGTGTGTTATATCGGCTGAAAGCTTAAATTCTTGTTAATCTAACTGCACTGTCCAATTTACAGTAGGTATGACAGCGAAAACATGCCATGCAATTGTTTGAGGATGGCGCCCCACATCAAAATATTTTTCCACGGGCACCGGTTTCCTACATTTACATAACTATTAACTATTCACTTAATTTTTGAAAATCTTCCTCTGATTTGTCATCCAAAGGGGCCCAGCTATAATATGTAGTGTCGTTTTGTTAGATACAATCCTTCTTTATATCCCAAAAAGTCTGTCTTATTGGCTCCATCGATTTGAGTAATCAACTCATTCAACTTGCAGAGAAAGGAATCTGAAAATCTACCCCTAAACTTTGTTTCAACAAGTCAAAATTGGTTTCTATTTACTCCTCAGATACCCTAAAATGTAATCACACTATAATATTTATTTTGGAAATGCTCAATGGAGAATCTCCATTAATCGGAACTGGTCCAGGATTAGGCTTAATCTGTTTCTGGGGAACCAACCCAAAGAGCAAGACATACTTTTTTTTCCAATTAAGAGAAGGTGCTGTATTTACCTGTCAGGTCAACCACCTAGGGAGGAAATAACATACAGTTTTGGGCTGTCAGGTCAATGGAGGTGATAACGGCACCATTTTCAACACCGAAATAACATCAGTCTCAGCTCATTTCCCCTGGGCTGGGAAATAAGGAGACTTTTACCTGTCTGGCCAACCACCCCTGGAGGAAATAACAACACGTTTTACCTGTCAGGTGTAGATGTATTTTAGAGGGTTGTAGTTCCCAGACACATTTTACCTGTCAGGTCAACCGATGGAAATCGTTTTACCTGTCAGGCATCATCAACCACCCCTGCATTTTACCTTCAGGTCAACCACCCCAAGGGAGGAAATCACAGGAGACCGTTTTACCTGTCAGGTCAACCAGAACCAGAGCAGGATTTTCACAATAAATATAGAAAGAGTGTGTCTGTTTACCTGTGGACTGGGTCGTGGTGTCCTGGGTAGGGAAATAACATGGACGTTTTACCTGTCAGGTCAACCACCCCTAGGGGGAAATAGTGTTTTACCTGTCAGGTCTGTAACATGGGTAGTGTTTACCTGTCAGTGGGTCAACCACCCCTAGGGGGAAATAGTGTTGTTGGACTGGGTCGTCAGTGTCTGTTGGGTAGTGTAGTTTTACCTTGGACTGAGTCAGTTTTACCTGTTCATGGGTAGGGGGTCTACTCACGTTTGACCTGTCAGGCATTGCTGTTGTAAATAGACGTTTTAGTAGTTGATGTTCTCCCAGGTCACACCCCTGACCACTGTGGTCAACCACCCCAGGGAGGAAGCTATTTTATTTTATTTTACACTTTATTTAACTAGGTCAACCACCCCTAAGGGGGAAATAACAAATTACCTTACCCCTGTCAATAACCCCTAGGGGGAAATAACATGGGTTAAACCCCTAGGGGGTTAAATGCCTTGTCAGCTAGGGGGTTTGAACTTGCACGTTTTACCTGTCAGGTCAACCACCCTAAGGAAATAACATACACGTTGCCCCTGTCAGGTCACCACCCCTGAACCACCACAGAGGAATACGAGTGTGGTTCTTTCATGGCTAAAATAACATGGGCATTATATTTACTATATTAATAATAAAAATGTATGTATACATGATTTTAGTTTTATCAACACATTTCTCAAAGATCTTCACATTATGATTAAAGTGCAGAATAATTTACTAAAGTACCTTCTGCAATGCTGTAATCCATCAGAGGTTGTCGCAAAGAATACCTCCTAAGTCTAACTGAAAAAGACAAGTTGATGAAAGCAGAAAATATATTATTTAATTATTTAATTATTATTCACAATTGTATTGTTATTACCTGTCAGGTCAACCACCCCTAGGGGGAAAGAACACAGTTTACCTGTCAGGTCAACCACCAAATAATGGCTGGAACTGAGCAAATTTAATGTCAGGTCAACCACATGGAAATCATGAAATAACATACACGTTTTGTTGTATTTAACATACCATTCCACTAAGGGGGAAATAACATCACGTTTTACCTGTCAGGTCATCCTCCCCTGTCAGGTTATGGGAAATAACAACCGTTTTACCTGTGGTCAACCACCCCTAGGGGGAAATAACAACACGTTTTACCTGTCAGAGTCAACCACCCCTAGGGGGAAATAACATTCATTTACCTGTCAGTCAACCACCCCTAGGGGGAAATAACATCCACGTTTTACCTGTCAGGTCAACCACCCCTGGGGGAAATAACATACACGTTTACCTGTCAGGTCAACCACCCCTAGGGGGAAATAACAAGACACGCATTTTACCTGTCAGGTCAACCACCCCTAGGGGGAAATAACATACACGTTTTACCTGTCAGGTCAACCACCCCTAGGGGGGGGAAATAACATACACGTTTTACCTGTCAGGTCAACCACCCCTAGGGGGGAAATAACATACACGTTTTACCTGTCAGGTCAACCACCCCTAGGGGGAAATAACATACACATTTTACCTGTCAGGTCAACCACCCCTAGGGGGGGGAAATAACATACACGTTTTACCTGTCAGGTCAACCACCCCTAGGGGGGGGAAATAACATACACGTTTTACCTGTCAGGTCAACCACCCCTAGGGGGGGAAATAACATACACGTTTTACCTGTCAGGTCAACCACCCCTAGAGGGGAAATAACATACACGTTTTACCTGTCAGGTCAACCACCCCTAGGGGGGGAAATAACATACACGTTTTACCTGTCAGGTCAACCACCCCTAGGGGGAAATAACATACACGTTTTACCTGTCAGGTCAACCACCCCTAGGGGGAAATAACATACACGTTTTACCTGTCAGGTCAACCACCCCTAGGGGGGAAATAACATACACGTTTTACCTGTCAGGTCAACCACCCCTAGGGGGAAATAACATACACGTTTTACCTGTCAGGTCAACCACCCCTAGGGGGGAAATAACATGCACGTTTTACCTGTCAGGTCAACCACCCCTAGGGGGGAAATAACATGCACGTTTTACCTGTCAGGTCAACCACCCCTAGGGGGAAATAACATGTACGTTTTACCTGTCAGGTCAACCACCCCTAGGGGGGAAATAACATGCACGTTTTACCTGTCAGGTCAACCACCCCTAGGGGGGAAATAACATGCACGTTTTACCTGTCAGGTCAACCACCCCTAGGGGGGAAATAACATGCACGTTTTACCTGTCAGGTCAACCACCCCTAGGGGGGGAAATAACATACACGTTTTACCTGTCAGGTCAACCACCCCTAGGGGGAAATAACATACACGTTTTACCTGTCAGGTCAACCACCCCTAGGGGGAAATAACATACACGTTTTACCTGTCAGGTCAACCACCCCTAGGGGGAAATAACATACACGTTTTACCTGTCAGGTCAACCACCCCTAGGGGAAATAAAGAACATTTACACCTGTTTTACCTGTCAGGTCAACCATAGGGGGAAATAACATCACGTTTTACCTGTCAGGTCAACCACCCCTAGGGGGAAAAACAACACCTAGGGGGAAATTACGTTTTAACTATGCACGTTTTACCTGTCAGGTCAACCACCCCTAGGGGGAAATAACATACACGTTTTACCTGTCAGGTCAACCACAATTACAAACGTTTTACCTGTCAGGTCAACCACTAGGGGGAAATAACTTACACGTTTTACCTATAAGGAAGACAATCAATGTAAATAAATACGTTTTACCTTCAGGCCCTAATCAGGTCAACCATAGGGGGGTTTTACCTTCAGGTCTAGGGGGAAATAACATGACCTGGGTCAACCACAGGAAATAAATACACGTTTTACCTCAGGTTGGTCACAGAGGTACCTGCACGTTTTAAAAACATAGGGGTCAGGTAGAGGGGATACACGTTTTACCTGTCAAAACCAGTCGTTTTAGTCATCTGTTTTACCTGTCAGGTCAACCACAGAAATAACATACACATTTTACCTGTCAGGTCAACCACCCCAGGAAATAACTATTGAATGTGGAATGTTGTCCTTTTCAATGGCAACCACCCTAGGGGGAAATAACATAGTTGCTGGTTTTACCGGGTCAACCACCCCTAGGGGGAAATGAATACGTTTTGGCTGTCATGTTCTGTTAGGGGGAAATCCTTTACCTGTCAGGTCAAAGACCCCTGGGAAATAACATAGCCTTTCCTCTCAGGTTTCTTCAGGTTCACCTTTCTAGAGAGGAAATAACATACACGTTTACACCTGCATTGCTTTGCTGTTTGGGGTTTATATTATTATATATTATTATTATTATTTTACAATGGGTTTCTGTACAGCACTTTGTGACATCAGCTGATGTAAGAAGGGCTTTAGAAATACATTTGATTTATTGATTGATTGATCATACACATTGATCCGGAGCATTCCAAACATGTGATATGTCTGGTGAGTATGCAGGCCATGGAAGAACTGGGACATTTTCTACTTCCAGCAATTGTGTACAGAACCTGTCAGGTCAACCATAGGGGGGAAATAACATGCATTTTACCTGTCTGGTCAACATGATGTGAAGGGGAAATGAATTGTTTGACTATGGGCCTCAGGATCTAGTCACAGTATCTCTGTGCATTCAAATTGACAACAATAAAATGCCCATACCATAATCCCAAAGCCACCATGGGGTCACCACCCCTGAGGAAATAACATACACGTTTTACCTGTCAGCCCACACCATGCCATACATGTGGTCTGTTTTACCTGTGAGGTCAACCACCCCGGTAGGAAATAACATGCACGTTTTATCTAAAAACAACGTTGGAGGCGGCTTATGGTAGAGAAATTAACATTAAATTATCTGGCAATAGCTCTGGTGGAGATTCCTGCATTTAGCATGCTAATTGCACACTCCCTCAAAACTTGAAAACTTGAGACATCAGTGACATTGTGTTGTGACAAAATTGCACATTTTAGTGGGGCCTTTTATTGTCCCCAGCACAAGGTGTATGTGTGATCATGCTGTTTAATCAGCTTCTTGATATGCCATACCTGTCACATGGATGGTTTTATCGTGGTCAACCAAGGGGGAAAGAAATGCTCACGTTTTACCAGGGATGTAAAACAAATTTACCTGCACAACATTTTAGGGGGAAATAAATACACGTTTTACCTGTCATGGAACACCCCTAGGGGATCTTACATTTCAGCTCATGAAACATGGGACCAACTTTTTATGTTACGTTTATATTTTTCGTTCCGTGTACAGTAGTTAGTTCACATGAAGATGTATGTAATTCATCTCTATTGACCAAAACAAAATCTGGAAATTCTGGAGTCCTACTTTGACAGTAAAATATAAGAACTATAGTCTGTTGTCAACCCAAAGTTCATGACAATCACTGGATTATGTTGCATCATGCATTCCTGCTTGGACATGTTAGATGAAACAACTTGAATACCTCAGTATTATTTATACTTCTTAATAAAGCAATAAGAATGACTTTATAAGATGATTACTCAGGGCTGGTGTCCCCAACTGTAAAATGTTGTGACACCAGAGGGAAATGTTAGTCTGGAGCTCTGTAGTAGTAACACTTAGGGTAGATGTTCAGTCAGGGGGACACATGACATAAAATATAGCCCAAGTTGTTAGATTTATTTTTATAAAGTAGAAGGCTTAAGCAGAGAGACAGGTAGACAGAGAACAAGAAGAAGCACAGAGTGACAGCAGAGAAGATGCTGAGACAGATAGACAGCACAACAGGGAGGCAAACCAAATGTGACTCACCACCTGGATTCGGTCTTATGTAGCAACATTTGAAATAGTTTTTACATTGGTAAAAAGTAGAGACTCAGAGATACAAAACGGTATATCATACACTGCATTTTTTGAGGAACAATGGGAAAGTAATTCTGATTTGAAAGTTGATAAACTTGTAAACTCACTTTTGAGAAAAGGGCCTTTGAATGTTTTGGTACCTACTGGAGAACTCTCCTTTGTCTACACCCATTCAGCATTGTTCACTCACTCTTAAGCCAGCACCACCCATCTATTTAAAGATTCACATGTGAGGTCATGTGCTAAACAGTGAGTAGTGTAGTAAAGATGAACATTTAAAGTGGTAGTAGCCAACAACATGGAAAAATTCCAGGTAAACAGAGTGTCCAGATAAAAAATACCTTATAAATATTAGATGGCGATTACCCAGACACACTTGTCTAAATTGATGGGCCATGTGAAAGAAATGCTATAACCCCCAGCCACGTCCAGTGGTGGAAAAAGTATTACGGTCATACTTGAGTAATGATACCTTAATAGATAATGACAGAAGTAAAAGTAAAAGTCACCCAGTAAATTACTAAAAAAATCACCCAGTAAAAGTCTAAAAGTATTTGGTTTTAAAAATCCATTGTTTTCTTTCGAAATGTAATGAAGTAGAAGTAAAAGTTGCCAAAAATATGAATAGTAAAGTAATGTAGATATCCCCCAAAAATACTTAAGTAGTACTTTAGACTGTGGTGGAGCTTGTGCAATTGTCCGCCAGGCACAATACCAGAGCACAAACTTGTTCTTGTTTTGGCCACTATAGTTATCACAATTCAGGTCCAACTGTGTTTCCCCAACTCTGTATTTGGTGAAGAAATGGTGCATGTAGTTGATGACTGCACTGCTGCCTTTGCTGGATGACATGCCTTCATCAATCAATAGTTTACTTGTTGGGGTATTCGTGCACAGCAGACACCAAACAAGCCACACTTGCGAAGAGTTAAAAAGTAGATGGAACCTGGCTGCATAGGGTCAGAAGGATAGTGCGCCTGCAAACAACAAAATAACATTATGATAAATTACAATTAATTGTCTCACCCCTGTCAATTTGTCTTTCCACAGCTCAGTGAAAGGCATTTGCCTGCCTCCCATATATACAGTGGGGCAAAAAAGTATTTAGTCAGCCACCAATTGTGCAAGTTCTCCCACTTTAAAAGATGAGAGAGGCCTGTAATGTTCATCATAGGTACACTTCAACTATGACAGACAAAATGAGAAAAAAATCCAGAAAATTACATTGTAGGATTTTTAATGAATTTATTTGCAAATTATGGTGGAAAATAAGTATTTGGTCACCTACAAACAAGCAAGATTTCTGGCTCTCACAGACCTGTAACTTCTTCTTTAAGAGGCTCCTCTGTCCTCCACTCATTACCTATATTAATGGCACCTGTTTGAACTTGTTATCAGTATAAAAGACACCTGTCCACAACCTCAAACAGTCACACTCCAAACTCCACTATGGCCAAGACCAAAGAGCTGTCAAAGGACACCAGAAACAAAATTGTAGACCTGCACCAGGCTGGGAAGACTGAATATGCAATAGGTAAGCAGCTTGGTTTGAAGAAATCAACTGTGGGAGCAATTATTAAGAAATGGAAGACATACAAGACCATTGATAATCTCCCTCCATCTGGGGCTCCACGCGAGATCTCACCCCGTGGGGTAAAAATGATCACAAGAACGGTGAGCAAAAATCCCAGAACCACACGGGGGGACCTAGTGAATGACCTGCAGAGACCTGGGACCAAAGTACTATGGACAGACCTCTCCCCATCTTTGCAATCTTTGAATCTATATTTTGACCATGACAGTTTACAATCTAAGGTAACACCAAGTAATTTAATCTCCTCAACTTGTTCAACAGCCACACTATTCATTACCAGATTGAGCTGAGGTCTAGAACCTAGGGAATGATTTGTACCAAATACAATGCTCTTAGTTTTAGAGATGTTCAGTACCAGTTTATTACTGGCCACCCATTCCAAAACAGACTGCAACTCTTTGTTAAGGGTTTCAGTGACTTCATTTGTTGTGGTTGCTGATGCGTATACAGTATGGTTGAATAATCAGCATACATGGACACACATGCTTTGTTTAATGCCAGTGGCAGGTCATTGGTAAAAATTGAGAAGAGTAGAGGGCTGAGAGAGCTGCCTTGTGGTACACCACACTTCACATTTTTGACATTTGAGAAGCTTCCAAAAATAAAAAACCTTGAGATATATTAGATAGATATCTCTGAATCAACGACATGGCAGACTTTGAAAAGCCATAACACATACCTTTCTTCAACAACAGGTTATGGTCACTAATATCAAAGGTTTCACTGAAATCTAACAGTACAGTACCCACAACTTTAAAAAAACAAAAAAATTCCACGGTAAGCCAGTTGAGAACAAGTTCCCATTTACAACTCCGACCTGGCCAAGATAAAGCAAAGCAGTGCAAAAAAACAACAACACAGAGTTACACATAAACAAATGTACAGTCAATAACACAATATAACATAAATAGAAAAATATATGTACAGTGTGTGCAAATGTAGATGAGTAGGGAGGTAGGCAAAAAATAGGCCCTAGAGACTAAAATAATTACAATTTAGCAATTAAACAGTGGAGTGATAGATGTGCAGGTGATGATGTGTCTGTAGAGATACTGGGGTGCAAAAGAGCAAGAGGGCAAGTAATAATATGGGAATGACGTAGTTGGGTGTGCTATTTACAGATTGGCTGTGTACAGGTACAGCGATCGATATGCTGCTCTGACAGCTGACGCTGAAAGTCAGAGAGGGAGATATAAGTCTCCAGCTTCAGATATTTTTGTAATTTGTTCCAGTCAATCCAGTCATTGGCCAGATGTATTCAGAATGGTGTCCTCTGCGTAGAGGTGGATCCGAGAATTACAAGCAGCAAGAGCGACACCATTGATATATACAGAGAAAAGAGATTCAATACATGTGGATGATCTTGTTCCTGTAGTGTTTGTAAACACCCTGGTAGGTTGATTAATAACCTGAACCCGATTACAGTTTACAGTGAGAAGCTTCCTCTTGAGCGGACTACATGATGAAAACGAGTCAATATTCAGGTCCCCAAGAAAGTCAACCTCTCTGTTTACATCACATACACTATCAAGCATTTCACACATATTATTTAGAAACTGACTTTTTAGCACTTGGTGGCCTATAGCAACACCCTTAAAGAAAGGGCTTTAGATGTGCCAGGTGAACCTGCAACCACACTTCAATAGCACTTGACATAGGATCTTCTCTAAGCATTACAGGGATATGACTCCTCCTCTATAGCATTCCTGTCTCTTCTATAGATGTTATATCCTTGTATTGCTATTGCTGTATCATCAAATAAATGATCTAAGTGAGTCTCAGAAATGGCTAATATATTAATCTTATCTGATGTTAGCAAGTTATTGTTTTCATGAACCTTATTTTTAAGGCTACATACAGCACAGTATATTAAAATGGGCTATTTTCAGCCCTTTCCTGGGTAGCTTATCAGATATAGACATAATAGAAAAGATCAAACAAAGCAATAGAAAAAATTCAGCAGCACATTAATCAGTTTGTGTGTGAGTAAGTGTGTGTGTGTCTGTGTGTGTGTGTGTGTGTGTGTGTGTGTGTGTGTGTGTGTGTGTGTGTGTGTGTGTGTGTGTGTGTGTGTGTGTGTGTGTGTGTGTGTGTGTGTGTGTGTGTGTGTGTGTGTGTGTGCTGCAGGGTTGAAGATCATTTCCTATTGAGCTGACATATGCAGTTTTCCCCTTGAATGCAGTCGCCACCAACACGAGAACATTGCCTTTACAGTTCAATCGCGCTATAAAGGGGAACTTCCACGATACATATTGAATTGAACTGAAAAAGACTATTTGAAGTGAAAACATAAAACTTATTAATTAATTATTATAATTCAGAATTGTATTGTTATTACTTATGCATTGCCAAACAGCTGGCCAAGAACACTGACAAACAGGTTTGAGAACATTCTGCTATCAGGTATGACTCAGATGCAGAAATGGTAAAAAAACAAAAAAAAACAGGGAACACTCAAAAGGTGATAGGCCCGTGGCAGAGCAGGGAAGGGTGTTGCAGGCGTTTTCCACCCACATGTGTTATTGGGTGGAGCAGGAGAGGACGAGGATGTCATCGAGATAGATGAACACAAACCGGTTCTACATGTCCCAGAGAACATCATTAACCAGAGCCTGGAGCACAGCAGGGGCGTTGCTGAGGCCACATGGCATGACCAGATACTCGCAGTGACCTCTGGACATATTGAAGGCTGTTTTCCACTCGTCCCCTTCCTGTATCAATACTATAAGTGGGAGGCAGAAGGACGGATGAACCCAGCAGCTAGGGAGTCCTCAATGTAGGTCTCCATAGCCTTGGTCTCCAGACCCGACAAAGAGTCCCAATACCACAGTAACCTGAGGAGACTTAATGAGCAGGAACTGGGTCATCTCTCTGTAGTTCCCTGACACATGTAGGTTGATGGTATTGTGGGTGACCCGGCCAATAGAGCATCCGTCTAGTGCTCTAACGTCCATGGGAATGGAGAGGGGCTGAGTGGGGATACCCAGCTCGGAAGCCAGGATAGCGTCCGTAAAGCTCCAGAGTCAATCTGTACCCAGAGAGATTTCAAATGGTTCCCCCACAGCAATATGGCATGAAAAGGAATGTGATTAAGGGGAGAGGAAAAGTTCTCCGTATGGCCCACCAGAGCCTTTTAGTGGACAGGTGGAGACGAAATGACCAGTAGACCCGCAATACAGGCAACTCTTAGTGTGAAGCCTGTATAGAGACAGCCTAGCTCTGCCTAGTTACATGGGCTCGGGAAGAGATAAATCATCAGTCTTCGGAGGCTCTCGTGGGAACTCAGGTAACCAACGGAGCCGTCGGTGACTTCCAGTGTACCTCGGAGGCAAAGTGGAATCGACTCTCCTCTCCTTCCTTCGTTCCCATAGTCCCATACATCGATCCTAATGGTCAAGGCGATGAGCGATTCGAAATCCATCGGTAGTTACTGGGCTGCAAGCTCGCCCTTTACTTCCTCTGATACTCCGTGTAGGAACGTGTCGAATAGCGCTTCCAGGTTCCAAGCACTCTCAGCTGCTAATGTGTGGAAATCTACTGTGTAGTCTGCCACACTTCGTTATTTTGGCGTAGCTGGAGCAGCTTGCGAGCATTCTCTCTCCCTGAGAACGGAGAATCAAACCCCATCCGAACTTCCTCCACAAACTCCTCCAGACTGAGGCAGACGGTGGATTGTTGCTCCCACACCACTGTGGCCCAGGCGAGTGCACTCCCAGACATCACCGTAACCGTCTGAGGGAAACGAAGAAGGCTGCAGCTCAAAAATGAGGAAGCACTGGGATAGAAAAGTCTGGCAGGTTCCGGAATCTCCATCGTACCACTCCGGAGGAGGTAAGCAGGGTTCCCGTGACACTAGGGTGACCGGGGACGCGGCGCTGCTAATAGCCAAGTTACTGAGGGACGTGGAGGTTACCGTCATGGTAGGCTGCACAAAAACAACTATTTTACCTGTCAGGTTAACCACTGTTTCCTGGGGGGAATAAAATAAAATAAACGTTTGAATTGTGAAATGTGACTTCACAAACCATTCTTGAACGTGAAATGTTATAAAACAGCTTTAAAAAGTTGAACCTACTTGTTTCCTTACAATCACTCCTGCAGTGCTAAGCTACTGCCAAATAGATGTCAGATCATTGAATTAAAATTTAGAGGCAATAGGGCTAGAATGTTTATTTCTTTAGAGTCTAAGACAATGGGTGGGGGGTTTAAACTGACATATGGAATTGTTTTAAGATGGTCATACTATGGATCATTTAGCTATTTGATTTAGAATTTTAGGGCCCCTTTATGTATCCCCATATTTTTCAAATAATTATTTGATAAAATATTCATTTTGGCTGCCAAAGCCTATAGAAACACATTCACAAATGTCAAAAAGTAGAAAAATATATAATGAGAATCAAGGTTTTGAAGTGTCTGTCCTAAATCTAGGAGATATAAAAATCTCAGGAAATAAACAAATACACAGATTTAACCGCTTTTCTGTGTAGGCACAAAACGACCTTCTTACTGTACTTCCATTTGTTTTTTAAACCGGTACCTGTTACCTTTAGATGAGTCCCGTGACACTTGTGGTGTTATAGAGCAAAACGGAGAACACCATCGTGTTCGTGAGAATCTCAACCTTTCCACAGTGGGGTCCCAATAGTTTGTAGCCCAAACAGTTCGGACTCTACCAAACAGAAGTTGGCATATTAATGGTAGCGACTTCAGATGAGTCTTCTGCCACTTATGTGGGTCGTAGAGGAAAACGTGTTTATCAGGATGCTTTACTGTTGGCATGACACAGGACTGATGGTAGCACTCACCTTGTCTTCTCCGGGCAAACTTTTTTCCGGATGCCCCAAAGAATCGGAAAGGGGATTCATCAGAGAAAATGACTTTACCCCGGACCTCAGCAGTCCAATTCCTGTAACTTTTGCAGAATATCAGTCTGTCCCTGATGTTTTTCCTGGAGAGAAGTGGCTTCTTTGCTGCCCTTCTTGACACCAGGCCATCCTCAAAAGGTCTTCGTCTCACTGTGTGTGCAGATGCACTCACACCTGCCTGCTACCATTCCTGAGCAAGCTCTGTACTGGTGGTGCCCCAATCCCGCAACTGAATCAACTTTAGGAGACGTTCCTGGCGCTTGCTGGACTTTCTTTGGCGCTCTGAAGCCTTCTTCACAACAATTGAACCGCTCTCCTTGAAGTTCTTGATGATCCGATAAATGGTTGATTTAAGTGAAATCTTACTGGCAGCAATATCCTTGAATGTGAAGCCCTTTTTGTGCAAAGCAATGATGACGGCAAGTGCTTCCTTGCAGGTAACCATGGTTGACAGAGGAAGAACAATGATTCCAAGCACCACCCTCCTTTTGAAACTTCCAGTCTGTTATTCGAACTCAATCAGCATGACAGAGTGATCTCCAGCCTTGTACTCGTCAACACTCACAACTGTGTTAACGAGAGAATCACCGACATGATGTCAGCTGGTCCTTTTGTGGCAAGGCTGAAATGCATTGGAAATGATTTTTGGAGATTCAGTTCATTTGCATGGCAAAGAGGGACTTTGCAATTAATTGCAATTCATCTGATCACTCTTCATAACATTCTGGAGTATATGCAAATTGCCATCATACAAACTGAGGCAGCAGACTTTGTGAAAATTAATATTTGATTCAGTACATGTATTTGATTTTAATTCTAGCGGGCCAGATGAGATACTACATTTTCTGTCTCTATTAATGTCTGAAGTTTGCTGCAGTCTGTTACAACACTCACATAGTCTTATCCAGAGCGACCAACAGTTAGCGCATTCATCTTAAGATAGCTAGGAGCGATAACCAAATATCACAAAGTCATAGTAAGTACAACTGCTCCTCAGTAAAGCAGCTATCAGCTATTTAATCACTGGGAAACAAGCTGATTTGAGGTTTTAGCCCATCCCATCTACTCTACCAGTGAAGTTTCCTATAATAAACAGACATTGACGTGAAGACGGAGAAATGCAGTAGTTCCTGATGATCTCATGACAACAGAGAAGTATACTTAGACTTTGCCATTGGTAATATTTTATTTGAAGTGGGTCTCACATATAATTAGGGATTCATAACACCTTTATGAAACCAGCCATCACATAATGTATGAGTATTGCAGTACTCCTGTCCCTCAGACCAGTAAGGGTTTCCTTTCTCCTTTCCCACAGCAGCCAATTAGGAGTTGGACTGGCTTTGGGCTGTGAGGACAATACAAACATGTTATAATGTCTGACTATCATCATTATAAGTGATATATTCCCGTAAGTGCTTTGTGACATGCAACTACAATTGTCAAATGTCACTATTTTTACATATTCTAATGCAGTGAAGTGGGCAGGGCAGTACGGACTTCTTCTCTTACATCTGCAAGCAGAGTCTGAACATCAGACAGGATGGCATTGTCTTCCTCAATCCGTGCAATGGCTACTGCTTAGGTTTCAGGAGTTTCAGGCTGCTTACCCCTCTCTCCCAAAATACATCATCCAGGAGGATCCTCTTGATGGGGCTATCTATATCGGCAGACTGTTATAAGGCAATTTCTTGCCTTGGAGAGACTCCTTCCCCTCCAGGAGACTGTCAAACATGATGACAATACCACCCCGACGTGTGTTGCTGGGCAGCTTCAATGTGGTGCTCTAATATAACTTGATGACCCTTCACATACCTAACCATTGCCTTGGCTTTCTTGTAGAGTGTATACATTGTTTTCAGTGCCATGATGAATCATGCAGATTCAATGCATGAGCAGCACAGCCAGTAGGTGTGATGTGAGGGTAGGACTCCTCTACTTTAGACCAAACTGCCTTCATGATCATAACATTGTCTGTCACCAGTGAAAATACCTTCTGTGGTCCAAGGTCATTGATGACTGCCTTCAGCTCATCTGCAATGTAGAGACCGGTGTGTCTGTTGTCCCTTGTGTCTGTGCTCTTGTAGAAAACTGGTTGAGGCGTGGAGATGATGTAGTTAATTATTCCTTGCCCACGAACATTCAACCAACCATCAGAGATGATTGCAATACAGTCTGCTTTCTCTATGATTTGCTTGACCTTCACTTGAACTCTGTTGAACTCTGATTCCAGCTAAAGAGTAGATAAAGCATGTGTTAGGGTTTCTCCTAGGGGTCATGATAGGGGCTGTACCAAATGTGTGATGTATTATAATAATTGATTATGCTTATGTTGTATTAATAGAAGGGGTGAGGTTATAAGACTCCTCCCTCCTTACATTTATAGGGTCCTTGACTACAGATAAACAATATATATACATTATGAGGTTTAAACTCTCTGTGCACCGAACCCGTTAGCGGGATGAAATTCGACAACATACGGTGATCACTACATAAATAGTCATATTAAACATTCATGAAAATACAAGTGTCTCACATGTTTCGAAAGCCTAGAATCTTGCTAATCCAACTGCACTGTCAGATTTAAAAAAGGATTTACTGCTTAACCTCTTGCTTCTACCTGGCACGCAAGCGTCCCATCTAGAGCTCTGGAAATGCAAATGCGATACGCTAAATGCTAATAGTATTAGTTAAAACTCAAACGTTCATTAAAATACACATGCAGGGTATTGAATTAAAGCTACACTCGTTGTGAATCCAGGCAACAAGTCAGATTTTTAAAATGCTTTTCGGCGAAAGCATGAGAAGCTATTATCTGATAGCATGTAACACCACAAAAGACCCGCAGGGGACGTAAACAAAATAATTAGCATATTCGGCGCTACACAAACCGCACAATAAAATATAAAACATTCATTACCTTTGACCATCTTCTTTGTTGGCACTCCTAGATGTCCCATATGCAGTTCCGGTTGGAGCGAGCGGTCGCATTCGCACTTCGCTCTGCAGGTTGTATAACTTTTTCATTACATTTCATTATAGTACAACGGTTGATTTGTCTAATCTTAGCAATTCTTCTTAGCTAGCTACATAGCCGTCCTTGTATCAGAGATAATTGCATAATTATCGTATTTCGTCGCCCTAACGTAGCCTTCACTGCTATTCGCCCAGGAGCTAGCAACGCTAGCTAACGCACACAGATTAGCATCACTGTAGTGCTATTCACTCAACTGTACGACTTGATTAGTTCAGTGTTAGCTAGCTACATAGCTGTCTTTGTTTCCAAGATAATTGTGTAGTTTAGTGTGTGTAGCCTTGGAGTGATTATGTTAATTCACTGAGGTTCGCTAGCCAGCTATTTGTCGTCCTTAACGTAGGAGACTCTGCTAGCTAGCCAACAGCTAACAGCTAACAGCTAGCCAACGTCTACTGTTTCGAATTCAATCACCGGTCAGGTAGTATCACATTTTCATTTCATTACAGTACAACGGTTTGATTTGTTTGATCGTAGCTAGCCACATAGCCGTCTTTGTTTCAAAGATAATTGTGTAGTCTAGACCGATTTCCTAGGTTAGCTAGCCAGCTATTGTCGTTCTTTTAACTCAACGTAACGTAAACAACACTGCTAGCTAGCCAGCTAGCCCCCGAATAGCAGCACTGTAGAATTATTACACTCAACGGAACGACTTGATTAGTGTAGTGTCAACAACGCAGCTACTGCCAGCTAGCCTACTTTAGCAGTACTGTATCATTTTAATCATTTTAGTCAATAAGATTCTTGCTACGTAAGCTTAACTTTCTGAACATTCGAGACGTGTAGTCCGCTTGTCATTCAATTTCCTTGCATTAGCGTAGCCTTTTCTGTAGCCTGTCAACTATGTGTCTGTCTATCCCTGTTCTCTCCTCTCTGCACAGATCATACAAACGCTCCACACCGCGTGGCCGCGACCACCCTAACCTGGTGGTCCCAGCGCGTACGACCCACGTGGAGTTCCAGGTCTCTGGTAGCCTCTGGAACTGCCAATCTGCGGCCAACAAGGCAGAGTTCATCTCAGCCTATGCCTCCCTCCAGTCCCTTGACTTCTTGGCACTGACGGAAACATGGATCACCACAGATAACACTGCTACTCCTACTGCTCTCTCCTCGTCCGCCCACGTGTTCTCGCACACCCCGAGAGCTTCTGGTCAGCGGGGTGGTGGCACCGGGATCCTCATCTCTCCCAAGTGGTCTTTCTCTCTTTCTCCCCTTACCCATCTGTCTATTGCCTCCTTTGAATTCCATGCTGTCACAGTTACCAGCCCTTTCAAGCTTAACATCCTTATCATTTATCGCCCTCCAGGTTCCCTCGGAGAGTTCATCAATGAGCTTGATGCCTTGATAAGCTCCTTTCCTGAGGACGGCTCACCTCTCACAGTTCTGGGCGACTTTAACCTCCCCACGTCTACCTTTGACTCATTCCTCTCTGCCTCCTTCTTTCCACTCCTCTCCTCTTTTGACCTCACCCTCTCACCTTCCCCCTACTCACAAGGCAGGCAATACGCTTGACCTCATCTTTACTAGATGCTGTTCTTCCACTAACCTCATTGCAACTCCCCTCCAAGTCTCCGACCACTACCTTGTATCCTTTTCCCTCTCGCTCTCATCCAACACTTCCCACACTGCCCCTACTCGGATGGTATCGCGCCGTCCCAACCTTCGCTCTCTCTCCCCCGCTACTCTCTCCTCTTCCATCCTATCTTCTCTTCCCTCTGCTCAAACTTTCTCCAACCTATCTCCTGATTCTGCCTCCTCAACCCTCCTCTCCTCCCTTACTGCATCCTTTGACTCCCTATGTCCCCTATCCTCCAGGCCGGCTCGGTCCTCCCCTCCCGCTCCGTGGCTCGACGACTCATTGCGAGCTCACAGAACAGGGCTCCGGGCAGCCGAGCGGAAATGGAGGAAAACTCGCCTCCCTGCGGACCTGGCATCCTTTCACTCCCTCCTCTCTACATTTTCCTCCTCTGTCTCTGCTGCTAAAGCCACTTTCTACCATTCTAAATTCCAAGCATCCGCCTCTAACCCTAGGAAGCTCTTTGCCACCTTCTCCTCCCTCCTGAATCCTCCCCCCCCCCCTCCTCCCTCTCTGCAGATGACTTCGTCAACCATTTTGAAAAGAAGGTCGATGACATCCGATCCTCGTTTGCTAAGTCAAACGACACCGCTGGTTCTGCTCACACTCCCCTACCCTATGCTCTGACCTCTTTCTCCCCTCTCTCTCCAGATGAAATCTCGCGTCTTGTGACGGCCGGCCGCCCAACAACCTGCCCGCTTGACCCTATCCCCTCCTCTCTTCTCCAGACCATTTCCGGAGACCTTCTCCCTTACCTCACCTCGCTCATCAACTCATCCCTGACCGCTGGCTACGTCCCTCCCGTCTTCAAGAGAGCGAGAGTTGCACCCCTTCTGAAAAAACCTACACTCGATCCCTCCGATGTCAACAACTACAGACCAGTATCCCTTCTCTCTTTTCTCTCCAAAACTCTTGAGCGTGCCGTCCTTGGCCAGCTCTACCGCTATCTCTCTCAGAATGACCTTCTTGATCCAAATCAGTCAGGTTTCAAGACTAGTCATTCAACTGAGACTGCTCTTCTCTGTATCACGGAGGCGCTCCGCACTGCTAAAGCTAACTCTCTCTCCTCTGCTCTCATCCTTCTAGACCTATCGGCTGCCTTCGATACTGTGAACCATCAGATCCTCCTCTCCACCCTCTCCGAGTTGGGCATCTCCGGCGCGGCCCACGCTTGATTGCGTCCTACCTGACAGGTCGCTCCTACCAGGTGGCGTGGCGAGAATCTGTCTCCTCACCACGCGCTCTCACCACTGGTGTCCCCCAGGGCTCTGTTCTAGGCCCTCTCTTATTCTCGCTATACACCAAGTCACTTGGCTCTGTCATAACCTCACATGGTCTCTCCTATCATTGCTATGCAGACGACACACAATTAATCTTCTCCTTTCCCCCTTCTGATGACCAGGTGGCGAATCGCATCTCTGCATGTCTGGCAGACATATCAGTGTGGATGACGGATCACCACCTCAAGCTGAACCTCAGCAAGACGGAGCTCCTCTTCCTCCCGGGGGAAGGACTGCCCGTTCCATGATCTCGCCATCACGGTTGACAACTCCATTGTGTCCTCCTCCCAGAGCGCTAAGAACCTTGGCGTGATCCTGGACAACACCCTGACGTTCTCAACTAACATCAAGGCGGTGTCCCGTTCCTGTAGGTTCATGCTCTACAACATCCGCAGAGTACGACCCTGCCTCACACAGGAAGCGGCGCAGGTCCTAATCCAGGCACTTGTCATCTCCCGTCTTGATTACTGCAACTCGCTGTTGGCTGGGCTCCCTGCCTGTGCCATTAAACCCCTACAACTCATCCAGAACGCCGCAGCCCGTCTGGTGTTCAACCTTCCCAAGTTCTCTCACGTCACCCCGCTCCTCCGCTCTCTCCACTGGCTTCCAGTTGAAGCTCGCATCCGCTACAAGACCATGGTGCTCGCCACGGAGCTGTGAGGGGAACGGCACCTCAGTACCTCCAGGCTCTGATCAGGCCCTACACCCAAACAAGGGCACTGCGTTCATCCACCTCTGGCCTGCTCGCCTCCCTACCACTGAGGAAGTACAGTTCCCGCTCAGCCCAGTCAAAACTGTTCGCTGCTCTGGCCCCCAATGGTGGAACAAACTCCCTCACGACGCCAGGACAGCGGAGTCAATCACCACCTTCCGGAGACACCTGAAACCCCACCTCTTCAAGGAATACCTAGGATAGGGTAAGTAAGGGTAAGTAATCCTTCTCACCCCCCTTCTCCCCCCCAACAAGATTTAGATGCAAGTGGCTGTTCCACTGGTTGTCATAAGGTGTATGCACCAATTTGTAAGTCGCTCTGGATAAGAGCGTCTGCTAAATGACTTAAATGTAATGTAAATGATAATCACTATTGGGTCTTTTTTCGATTAAATCGGTCCATATATAGCCTAGATATCGTTCTATGTAGACTGTGTGATAAATGAAAAAAATAGCGTTTCATAACGTAACGTCATTTTTTTAAATTCAAAAAGTCGACGATAAACTTTCACAAAACACTTAGAAATACTTTTGTAATGCAACTTTAGGTATTAGTAAACGTTAATAAGCGATCAAATTAATCACGAGACAAAGTGTTTTCTATAGGGATCCATCTTGAAATGGGCTGTCTCTTGTTCGTTTGACCAAGAAACAAATCCTAGGCAAATGACAAGACTGTTGACATCGTGTGGAAGCTGTAGGTACTGCAACCTCAGCCATATTTAATGTCTTTCGCCCATAACAATGGGTTGAAGCGGCGGATGGATATATTTTTCCACTTTCAGTGATCAGATTTTCCTGCACTTTTCAATGAAACGCACGTTATGTTAAAGCCACAGCCGTGATTTAACCAGTTTTATAAACGCCTGAGTGTTTTCTATCCACACATACTAATCATATGCATATACTATATTCCTGGCATGAGTAGCAGGGCGCTGAAATGTTGCGCGATTTTTAACAGAATGTTCGAAAAAGTAGAGGGTAGACTGAAGAGGTTAAGAATATGATGCGATTATCTGAGGATAGAGCCCCATAAAAACATCTATTTCAACCAGCACAGGCGTAACAAAATCACAAACTACAATAAAATAAATTGTTTACCTTTGATAATCTTCCTCTGTTTACAATCCCAATGCTCATTGTTACACAATGAATGGTCTTTTGTTTGATGAAATCCATTTTTATAGCCTAACACAAAACATTTTGTGAACCACTTGTGTCGTGAATTCCGTCTTATTCCATTTTCGACGACACATTCGATGTAAATACACACACTAAATGTGACTTTTCCATTCATGTTTGGTTTCATTGCAATCAACTGGTTTGTTTGTAACAAAACCAAACCTGATGGGTCATTTTCGCGGGACGTATTGACTGAAAGAAACCGATTTGAAGACAACAAGTAATGACATCATTGTGCACCAATGACATGACCGCTGTTTCGTTGATTGACTGTATTTTAACCCAATGACCACTGATCGTCTTGAAATCTAGCTGGGTAGATAGCTAAGGTAAACGGCAATATGTAATGTTTATGTGTTGGAAGACCAACCCACGTAGTAAACTCCGGCTTAAAGAGGGTCATTCACCATTGAAGTTTCATAGAAGTTGCATTGAAGTTTCAAGGGGCAACGCATGTTACGCACAGCGTTGTTTTGGTAAAGGGCATCTTCAGCTGTTCATATATCAATCAGTATGGCGACTAAGTCAGGGAAAGCTAAATCTAAGTCTAGATATATATATATATATATATATATATATATATAAATATGTTTTTTCACATTTATTTAACCAGGTAGGCAAGTTGAGAACAAGTTCTCATTTACAATTGCGACCTGGCCAAGATAAAGCAAAGCAGTTCGACACATACAACGACACAGAGTTACACATGGAGTAAAACAAACATACAGTCAATAATACAGTATAAACAAGTCTATATACGATGTGAGCAAATGAGGTGAGATAAGGGAGGTAAAGGCAAAAAAAGGCCATGGTGGCAAAGTAAATACAATATAGCAAGTAAAATACTGGAATGGTAGATTTGCAATGGAAGAATGTGCAAAGTAGAAATAAAAATAATGGGGTATAATAATATAATAATAATAAGGAGCAAAATAAATAAATAAACTAAATAAAGTAGGGAAAGAGGTAGTTGTTTGGGCTAAATTATAGGTGGGTTATGTACAGGTGCTATATCTGTGAGCTGCTCTGACAGTTGGTGCTTAAAGCTAGTGAGGGAGATAAGTGTTTCCAGTTTCAGAGATTTTTGTAGTTGGTTCCAGTCATTGGCAGCAGAGAACTGGAAGGAGAGGCGGCCAAAGAAATTATTGGTTTTGGGGGTGACTAGAGAGATATACCTGCTGGAGCGTGTGCTACAGGTGGGAGATACTATGGTGACCAGCGAGCTGAGATAAGGGGGACTTTACCTAGCAGGGTCTTGTAGATGACATGGAGCCAGTGGGTTTGGCGACGAGTATGAAGCGAGGGCCAGCCAACGAGAGTGTACAGGTCGCAATGGTGGGTAGTATATGGGGCTTTGGTGACGAAACGGATTGCACTGTGATAGACTGCATCCAATTTGTTGAGTAGGGTATTGGAGGCTATTTTGTAAATGACATCGCCAAAGTCGAGGATTGGTAGGATGGTCAGTTTTACAAGGGTATGTTTGGCAGCATGAGTGAAGGATGCTTTGTTGCGAAATAGGAAGCCAATTCTAGATTTAACTTTGGATTGGAGATGTTTGATATGGGTCTGGAAGGAGAGTTTACAGTCTTACCAGACACCTAAGTATTTGTAGTTGTCCACGTATGCTAAGTCAGAGCCGTCCAGAGTAGTGATGTTGGACAGGCGGGCAGGTGCAGGTAGCGATGGGTTGAAGAGCTTGCAGTTAGTTTTACTTGTATTTAAGAGCAATTGGAGGCCACGAAAGGAGAGTTGTATGGCATTGAAGCTTACCTGGAGGGTTGTTAACACAGTGTCCAAAGAAGGGCCAGAAGTATACAGAATGGTGTCGTCTGCGTAGAGGTGGATCAGAGCCTCACCAGCAGCAAGAGCGACCTCATTGATGTATACAGAGAAGAGAGTCGGTCCAAGAATTGAACCCTGTGGCACCCCCATAGAGATTGCCAGAGGTCCGGACAGCAGACCCTCCGATTTGACACACTGAACTCTATCAGAGAAGTAGTTGGTGAACCAGGCGAGGCAATCATTTGAGAAACCAAGGCTGTCGAGTCTGCCGATGAGGATGTGGTGATTGACAGATTGACAGAGTCGAAAGCCTTGGCCAGATCAATGAATACGGCTGCACAGTAATGTTTCTTATTGATGGCGGTTAAGATATCGTTTAGGACCTTGAGCGTGGCTGAGGTGCACCCATGACCAGCTCTGAAACCAGATTGCATAGCAGAGAAGGTATGGTGAGATTCGAAATAGTCGGTATTCTGTTTGTTTACTTGGCTTTTGAAGACCGTAGAAAGGCATGGTAGGATAGCTATAGGTCTGTAGCAGTTTGGGTCAAGAGTGTCCCCCTTTGAAGAGGGGGATGACCGCAGCTGCTTTCCAATCTTTGGGAATCTCAGACGACACGAAAGAGAGGTTGAACAGGCTAGTAATAGGGGTGGGAACAATTTTGACAGATAATTTTAGAAAGAAAGGGTCCAGATTGTCTAGCCTGGCTGATTTGTAAGGGTCCAGATTTTGCAGCTCTTTCAGAACATCAGCTGAACGGATTTGGGAGAAGGAGAAATGGGGAAGGCTTGGGCGAGTTGCTGTGGGGGGTGCAGTGCTGTTGACCGGGGTAGAAGTAGCCAGGTGGAAAGCATGGCCAGCCGTAGAAAAATGCTTATTGAAATTCTCAATTATGGTGGATTTATCAGTGGTGACAGTGTTTCCTATCTTCAGTGCCGTGGGCAGCTGGGAGGAGGTGTTCTTATTCTCCATGGACTTTACAGTGTCCCAGAACTTTTTTGAGTTAGTGTTGCAGGAAGCAAATTTCTGCTTGAAAAAGCTAGCCTTGGCTTTTCTAACTGCCTGTGTATAATGGTTTCTAGCTTCCTGAACAGCTGGATATCACGGGGCTGTTCGATGCTAATGCAGAACGCCATAGGATGTTTTTGTGTTGGTTAAGGGCAGTCAGGTCTGGGGAGAACCAAGGGCTATATCTGTTCCTGGTTCTACATTTCTTGAATGGGGCATGTTTATTTAAGATGGTTAGGAAGGCATTTAAAAATATCCAGGCATCCTCTACTGACGGGATGAGATCAATATCCTTCCAGGATACCACGGCCAGGTCGATTAGAAAGACCTGCTCACTGAAGTGTTTCAGGGAGCGTTTGACAGTGATGAGTGGAGGTCTTTTGACCGCTGACCCATTACGGATGCAGGCAATGAGGCAGTGATCGCTGAGATCTTGGTTGAAGACAGCAGAGGTGTAATTAGAGGGCAAGTTGGTTAGGAGGATATCTATGAGGGTGCCCGTGTTTAAGGCTTTGGGGAGGTACCTGGTAGGTTCATTGATAATTTGTGTGAGATTGAGAGCATCAAGTTTAGATTGTAGAATGGCTGGGGTGTTAAGCATGTTCCAGTTTAGGTCGCCTAGCAGCACGAGCTCTGAAGATAGATGGGGGCAATCAGTTCACATATGGTGTCCAGAGCACAGCTGGGGGCAGAGGGTGGTCTATAGCAAGCGGCAACGGTGAGAGACTTGTTTTTAGATAGGTGGATTTTTAAAAGTAGAAGTTCAAATTGTTTGGGTACAGACCTGGATAGTAGGACAGAACTCTGCAGGCTATCTTTGCAGTAGATTGCAACACCGCCCCTTTGGCAGTTCTATCTTGTCTGAAAATGTTGTAGTTTGGGATTAAAATGTCAGAATTTTTGGTGGTCTTCCTAAACCAGGATTCAGACACAGCTATAACATCCGGGTTGGCAGAGTGTGCTAAAGCAGTGAATAGAACAAACTTAGGGAGGAGGCTTCTAATGTTAACATGCATGAAACCAAGCCTATTACGGTTACAGAAGTCGTCAAAAGAGAGCGCCTGGGGAATAGGAGTGGAGCTAGGCACTGCAGGGCCTGGATTCACCTCTACATCGCCAGAGGAACAGAGGAGGAGTAAAATAAGGGTACGGCTAAAAGCAATAAGAATTGGTCGTCTAGAACGTCTGGAACAGAGAGTAAAAGGAGGTTTCTGGGGGCGATAAAATAGCATCAAGGTATAATGTACAGACAAAGGTATGGTAGGATGTGAATACAGTGGAGGTAAACCTAGGTATTGAGTGATGAAGAGAGAGATATTGTCTCTAGAAACATCATTGAAACCAGGAGATGTCATTGCATGTGTGGGTGGTGGAACTAATAGGTTGGATAAGGTATAGTGAGCAGGACTAGAGGCTCTACAGTGAAATAATCCAATAAACACTAACCAGAACAGCAATGGACAAGGCATACTGACATTAAGAAAAGGCATGCTTAGTCGAGTGATCAAAAGGGTCCAGTGAGTAGAGAGGTTTGTTGGGGGTCACGGCGATTTAGACAGCGAGCCAGGCCATCGGTAGCAAGCTAGCATAGGATGGAGGTCTGTTATTAGCCACCTCTTGCGTTCCGTCAGTAGATTAGTGGGGTTCCGTGTGGTAGTGGGGATTAATCCAAATCACACAACAACAACAAAAAACAATAGATATAGTTATAGAGGCCCAAGAAGAAAAAAGAAAAACAATAATAATACAAATAAATAAATAAATTGTCCGATTGTCTATTCAGATAGCAGCCGATAAGACAGCTAACGGTTAGTGGGCCGCAGATGGGCGTTCAGTTAACGCCGCGAAGGAGGAGCCAGCCGGATAACTCCTTCGGGTAGATAACGCCGGCAGTCCAGTTGTAAAGGCCCTGTGGGGGTCCGCGTAGGCAGTAAAACGGGTCCGGATAGGTGATTGTAGCCCAGGAGTGATTGATGGAACTCTTCAGCTGGCTTGCTCCGTAATAATTTATGTTTGCTCCGGAATCGACGAAAGCCGATAGTCACACGGATAGCAGCTAGCTAGCTGTGAGATCCAGGTATGAATGTCCAGAGTTAGCGGTTGAAATCCAGGGACATGGAGAGAAAAATTGGTCTGGTATGTTCCGTTCCGAGCCGCGCTGCGCCGTGCACAAAACTGGCAATAGATTTTCGAGCAAAAGGATAGCTGATGTCCACAAACCGTGGTTAGCTGAATACTAAAGATTAGCCAGTAAAGAAGCTAACTAGCTTCTTATTAGCTTCTGATTAGCTTCTGGATTAGCTTCTGGCTAGCTCCTGGCTAGCTTCTGGCTAGTTTCTGGCTAGCTTCTTGGAGGATTACAGATTTGAGGTAAATAATACTTTTTTTATAAATATAAATTGGTGAGGCGGGTTGCAGGAGAGTGTTTTGAGGATGAGTTTAAGGAAAATAAAAAAATATATAGAAAAAGGTATGTGAAAAAAGTTGTAAAATATATATATACGGGACACAACATGCCATGTTGGAATCTAACTCATATACAGATGTACACACAATTTTAGAAGAAATTGATCGGGAAAGTGAGACAGAGATTGTTGGAGGACGATTAATTTAGCGATTCCCAAATGGAGGAATATTTTTATGAACGGAGAGGACATCATTTTGGACTGGTAAGTTCTTCTCATGCTAATGCCGTTGTTTGAAATTGATAATATTAAATATTATTTGTGATTTTTTTTTTTCAAATTTAGTAGCAATATATAAAAATGTAATCCAATGAATTGTGAGATGCGTGTGTCTGCCGCCCCACCCCACCCCCCCACATGAAATAGCCTAATTGAGGCTGTTGAGGGGAGGGCAGGCCCACAACAATGGCCGAAGTGAAATGGAGACAGTAGATACAGCTGGTCTGTTGTAATATAATAAAGAGTAGATCTAGCTGGTCTGTCATAATATAATAGAGACAGTAGATCTAGCTGAAATGTCATAATATAAAATGGACAGTAGATCTAGCTGATCTGTCATAATATAAATGAGACAGTAGATCTAGCAGGTCTATAATAATATATTCAACCTTATGTTCCCTGTACTCTATATATATATCTGTTTATTATACCTGTTGATATAGGGCTCATATGTGAAACTATTCTAACTGAACATTTTCTTTCACAGTGACACTGACTCCGAATGGGAACCCCCAGTGCCAAGGTGTCCATCCCCCACTGAAGCTGGTTCATCCAGCTCCTGCCACAAGTGGTGTTCATCTGCACAAATGTATTTCTGCAGGCATGGATGTGCCTCAGGGCCAAAAGGGCACAGCATGGAGGCGTCGCTGTGTTCTTTGCAAAATGATGTCCCCCATCACCTGCACCACATGCTTGGTGACCCTCTGCTTTACTTCAGAAAGAGACTGCTATGGCACCTGGCATCAGCAGCACAATATTGTGTAGAGGACTGAGGGTCTTCCAAATATTGAAAGTGTTATTTTGTAAATGTATATATTTTTTCTTCATGTTTTTTCTCCATGTTTTGGGGGGTGTTAGAATACCATTTTGGTATTTTGTATATAGTTACTCCATTCAAAATGTATAACTTCACCAATTTGGCCACTTGGGTACATTTGGGCTACTTGGGCTAATTTGGGCTACTCCCCTCCAAGTCTCCGACCACTACCTTGTATCCTTTTCCCTCTCGCTCTCATCCAACACTTCCCACACTGCCCCTACTCGGATGGTATCGCGCCGTCCCAACCTTCGCTCTCTCTCCCCGCTACTCTCTCCTCTTCCATCCTATCATCTCTTCCCTCTGCTCAAACTTTCTCCAACCTATCTCCTGATTCTGCCTCCTCAACCCTCCTCTCCTCCCTTTCTGCATCCTTTGACTCTCTATGTCCCCTATCCTCCAGGCCGGCTCGGTCCTCCCCTCCCGCTCCGTGGCTCGACGACTCATTGAGAGCTCACAGAACAGGGCTCCGGGCAGCCGAGCGGAAATGGAGGAAAACTCGCCTCCCTGCGGACCTGGCATCCTTTCACTCCCTCCTCTCTACATTTTCCTCCTCTGTCTCTGCTGCTAAAGCCACTTTCTACCATTCTAAATTCCAAGCATCTGCCTCTAACCCTAGGAAGCTCTTTGCCACCTTCTCCTCCCTTCTGAATCCTCCCCCCTCCTCCCTCTCTGCAGATGACTTCGTCAACCATTTTGAAAAGAAGGTCGACGACATCCGATCCTCGTTTGCTAAGTCAAACGACACTGCTGGTTCTGCTCACACTGCCCTACCCTATGCTCTGACCTCTTTCTCCCTCTCTCTCCAGATGAAATCTCGCGTCTTGTGACGGCCGGCCGCCCAACAACCTGCCCGCTTGACCCTATCCCCTCCTCTCTTCTCCAGACCATTTCCGGAGACCTTCTCCCTTACCTCACCTCGCTCATCAACTCATCCCTGACCGCTGGCTACGTCCCTCCCGTCTTCAAGAGAGCGAGAGTTGCACCCCTTCTGAAAAAACCTACACTCGATCCCTCCGATGTCAACAACTACAGACCAGTATCCCTTCTCTCTTTTCTCTCCAAAACTCTTGAGCGTGCCGTCCTTGGCCAGCTCTACCGCTATCTCTCTCAGAATGACCTTCTTGATCCAAATCAGTCAGGTTTCAAGACTAGTCATTCAACTGAGACTGCTCTTCTCTGTATCACGGAGGCGCTCCGCACTGCTAAAGCTAACTCTCTCTCCTCTGCTCTCATCCTTCTAGACCTATCGGCTGCCTTCGATACTGTGAACCATCAGATCCTCCCTCTCCACCCTCTCCGAGTTGGGCATCTCCGGCGCGGCCCACGCTTGGATTGCGTCCTACCTGACAGGTCGCTCCTACCAGGTGGCGTGGCGAGAATCTGTCTCCTCACCACGCGCTCTCACCACTGGTGTCCCCCAGGGCTCTGTTCTAGGCCCTCTCTTATTCTCGCTATACACCAAGTCACTTGGCTCTGTCATAACCTCACATGGTCTCTCCTATCATTGCTATGCAGACGACACACAATTAATCTTCTCCTTTCCCCCTTCTGATGACCAGGTGGCGAATCGCATCTCTGCATGTCTGGCAGACATATCAGTGTGGATGACGGATCACCACCTCAAGCTGAACCTCAGCAAGACGGAGCTCCTCTTCCTCCCGGGAAGGATTGCCCGTTCCATGATCTCGCCATCACGGTTGACAACTCCATTGTGTCCTCCTCCCAGAGCGCTAAGAACCTTGGCGTGATCCTGGACAACACCCTGTCGTTCTCAACTAACATCAAGGCGGTGTCCCGTTCCTGTAGGTTCATGCTCTACAACATCCGCAGAGTACGACCCTGCCTCACACAGGAAGCGGCGCAGGTCCTAATCCAGGCACTTGTCATCTCCCGTCTTGATTACTGAAACTCGCTGTTGGCTGGGCTCCCTGCCTGTGCCATTAAACCCCTACAACTCATCCAGAACGCCGCAGCCCGTCTGGTGTTCAACCTTCCCAAGTTCTCTCACGTCACCCCGCTCCTCCGCTCTCTCCACTGGCTTCCAGTTGAAGCTCGCATCCGCTACAAGACCATGGTGCTTGCCTACGGAGCTGTGAGGGGAACGGCACCTCAGTACCTCCAGGCTCTGATCAGGCCCTACACCCAAACAAGGGCACTGCGTTCATCCACTTCTGGCCTGCTCGCCTCCCTACCACTGAGGAAGTACAGTTCCCGCTCAGCCCAGTCAAAACTGTTCGCTGCTCTGGCCCCCCAATGGTGGAACAAACTCCCTCACGACGCCAGGACAGCGGAGTCAATCACCACCTTCCGGAGACACCTGAAACCCCACCTCTTCAAGGAATACCTAGGATAGGGTAAGTAATCCTTCTCACCCCCCCTAAAAGATTTAGATGCACTATTGTAAGTGGCTGTTCCACTGGATGTCATAAGGTGTATGCACCAATTTGTAAGTCGCTCTGGATAAGAGCGTCTGCTAAATGACTTAAATGTAAATGTAAATGTTGTGTGGGACACCTGGGTGACTTCATGATAAATGTCACGTAGCACACTCATTTTGGAAGTTATCATTCTGAAACCTTCCACAAGTACTGTTATGTTTTTCACTGAAATTGTCCCCATCATCCTATCTGAATGTTTGTTTTGTCTTGTTCCTTTTGAAGATGATGATGATACAACAATAAAAATTAAAAAACTTATGTTTTTTTTATTGTATTATCTAAACCAGATCTATTGTGTTATATTATCCTACATTCAATTCACATTTACACAAACTTCAGAGTGTTTTCTTTCAAATTAAATCAAGAATATGCATATTCTTGGTTCTGAGCCTGAGCTACAGGCAGTTAGATATGGATATGTCTTCAGGCGGAAAGTGAAAAAAGTAGAGCACTCAGACACAAAAACAAGCCATACAGATATCCGCCATGTTGTGGAGTCAACAGAAGTCAGAAATAGCATTATAAATATTCACTTCGGTGATCTTCATCAGAATGCACTCCCAGGAATCCCAGTTCCACAATAAATGTTTGTTTTGTTCGATAATGTCCATCATTTATATCCAAATACCTCCTTTTTGTTTGCTTGTTTAGTACACAATCCAAACTCACGAGGCGCGGGCAAGTCCAGGTGAAAGTTCAGACGAAGAGTCATATTACAGTTGTAGAAACATATCAAACGAAGTATAGAATCAATCTTTAGGATGTTTTTATCATAAATCTTCAATAATGTTTAACTGGAGAATTCCTTGGTCTGTAGAATTGAGTGGAACGCAGGTCGCTCTCACATGAGCACGCGTGATCAGCTCATGGCACTCTGCCAGAGCCCTGACTCATTCAGCTCTCATTCCCCCTCCTTCACAGTAGAAGCATCAAACAAGGTTCTAAAGACCGTTGACATCTAGTGGAAGCCTTAGGAAGTGCAACATGACCCCATAGACACTGTATATTCGATAGGCAATGAGTTGAAAAACCTCAAACCTCAGATTTCCCACTTCCTGGTGGATTTTTTCTCAGGTTTTTGCCTGCCATATGAGTTCTGTTATACTCACAGACATCATTCAAACAGTTTTAGAAACTTCAGAGTGTTTTCTATCCACATCTATTAATTATATGCATATTATAGTATACTCTGGGCACCTTTTTATCCAAGCTACTCAATACTGCCCAAAGTCCCAAAGAAGTTAACAAAAAATCATGTATGTCATATAAAATATATTCACCCCACCCAGTATTGTAATCAACATTGTTGTAGTCCTTGGCTCAGACAGTGTAGTACTGTAGGCTCAATAGCATCTCATTAGTGTGCAAGATCTTGAGAATTACCTGTACATGTGATGGAAGAGTGCACTGCACATGTGATGGAAAAATGCACTGCACATGCAGAGGGTTGCAATTCCATTTAATTAGTTTAACCACAAGACCTAGAACTGCCTTATGTGTGTCCCACAAAAAAAAACGTTCACTGTTATAAGCTAACTTTTTGATGAATTCAAGCAAAATTCCCAAAATTCCCGGGCTTAACTTTCCATGGAACATTTTCTGAAAATGTACGGAAATTTACCGGAAAGTTTCCGACCCTTTGCAACCCTAGATGTCATGCATGTTTTCTAAAGACAGGTGTAGGAGAGGCAGACAGAAACAATCATACACTGTTATTGACTTGATTGCAAAACTGGTTGAATGATGGTTAACTGACAGATGGCAGCAATTTCCTGCTATCTCTAACATTTAATGTGAATGTTTCGTAATTCTAAAACACACCTGTGTGTGGAGATTAGAGGTTGACCGTTTATTTGGAATGGCCGATTAATTTGGGCCGATTTCAAGGTTTCATAACAATCGGTAATCGGCATTTTTGGACACCGATCATGGCCAATTACATTGCACTCCACGAGGAGACTGTGTGGTAGGCTGACTACCTGTTATGCAAGTTCAGCAAGGAGCCAAGGAGCCAAAAACAATCACTCTTAACATAATCACTAGTTAATTACACATGGTTGATGATATTACTAGTTTATCTAGCTTGTCCTGCGCTGCATATAATCATATAAACGTGACTGTTAATATATCATTGAATCATAGCCTACTTCGCCAAACGGGTGATGTAACTTGTTATGGCTGCAATCCCACTAACAGGATAAGTGTCATCAACAACCGCTGAATAGCATAGCGCTACATTCAATAAATATTTATATTCATGAAATCACAAGTGCAATATAGGCAAACACAGTTTAGCCTTTTGTTAACCACCTGTCGTGTCAGATTTTGAAATGATGCTTTACAGCGAAAGCAATCCAAGCGTTTGTGTAAGTTTATCGATAGCACGAGAAAACATTAAGTACACTTAGCATCAGGTAGCTTGGTCACGAAAATCAGAAAAGCAATCAAATTAATCGTTTACCTTTGATGATCTTCGGATGTTTTCACTCACGAGACTCCCAGTTACACAACAAATGTTCCTTTTGTTCCATAAAGATAATTTTTATATCCAAAATTTGTTTGGCGCGTTATGTTCAGAAATCCACAGGAAAGAGCGGTCACGACAACGAAAAATCCAAATAGTTTCCATAATGTCCACAGAAACATGTCAAATGTTTTCTATAATCAATCCTCAGGTTGTTTTAAAAATATATAATTGATAATATATCAACCGCAAATGTCTTTCACAGTAGGAGAGGGAAAAGCAATACCTATCCAAACTCTTTTGCGCGAGCAAAACTCATGTGACCACTTGACCCGATGTTATCGTACTGGCTCATTTTTCAAAATAAAAGCCTGAAACAATGTCTGAAGACTGTTGACACCTTTATCGAAGCGATAGGAAAACGAATCTGGTTCATATCCCTTTAAATCCAACAAAGGGAGGCTATGGAACATGGAGTTAGAAGCCACTTCCTGTTTTGATTTTCCTCAGGGTTTCGCCTGCAATATCAGTTCTGTTATAGTCACAGATAATATTTTGACAGTTTTGGAAACGTTAGAGTGTTTTCTATCCAATACTAATAATAATATGCATATATTAGCAACTGAGACTGAGGAGCTGGCCGTTTACAATGGGCACCTTTTCATCCAAGCTACTCAATACTGCCCATGCAGCCATAAAAAGTTAACAAGCCCATTCGCGAAAAAAGCACTGTCGTTCCACCAATGTGTACCTAACCATAAACATCAACGCCTTTCTTAAAATCAATACACAAGTATATATTTTTAAACCTGCATATTTAGTTAATATTGCCTGCTAACATCAAATTCTTTTAACTAGGGAAATTGTGTCACTTCTCGTGCGTTCTGTGCAACACAGTCAGGGTATATGCAGCAGTTTGGGCCGCCTGGCTCGTTGCGAACTGTGAAGACTATTTCTTCCTAACAAAGACAGCCAACTTCGCCAAACGGGGATGATTTAACAAAAGCGCATTTACGAAAAAAAGCATAATCGTTGCACCTAACGATAAACATCAATGCCTTTCTTAAAATCAGTACACAGAAGTATGTATTTTTAAACCTGCATATTTAGTTAAAAGAAATTCATGTTAGCAGGCAATATTAAACTAGGGAAATTGTGTCACTTCTCTTGCATTCATTGCACGCAGAGTCAGGTATATGCAACAGTTTGGGCCGCCTGGCTTGTTGCAAATTTGCCAGAATTTTATGTATTTTTGACATAACATTAAAGGTTGTGCGACGTAACAGTAATATTTAGACTTGCCAACTGTTAAGATAAAATACAGAATATATAGTATTTCACTGAAAGAATAAACGTTTTATTTTCGAAATGATAGTTTCCGGATTTGACCATATTAATGACCTAAGGCTCGTATTTCTGTGTGTTATTATGTTATAATTAAGTCTATGATTTGATATTTGACAGAGCAGTCTGACTGAGTGGTGGTAGGCAGCAGCAGGCTCATAAGCATTCATTCAAACAGCACTTTCGTGCGTTTGCCAGCAGCTCTTCGCAATGCTTCGAGTACAGGAGGGGACTGAGCACACACCCCTGCAGGGCCCCCGTGTTGAGGATCAGCGCGTCGGATGTGTTGTTACCTACCCTTACCTCCTGGGGGCAATGTATCCTCCAAACACCAGCTTCTCTAGCATTATCACTTTTATACAAAGGGTTACCAACATATTCAAATCATGATTGACATATTTTAATTAAAATTATAATTTTAATTAATTTATTCATACTATTTCATCCACCACAAGATATAGTCCCGACACAAATCTAGGGTTTCTACCCAGCCGGCGTCGTTCGTTGTATCGGTTCGGTTGCCAGAGACGCAACCCAGTCGTTATCTATGAACACGACCCAGTCTTTCGATCTAAATGTTCTATTGCCATACTAGCTGGCAACGTTCACATCCCTTGCTTGCTAGCTAGCCAACTACGGCTAACTTTCAGTCACATCAAAAAAACAACAAAGTAGCTGTATTTGCATTTGTTTACGCAGTTTTCTAATGACATTTGGATACATCCGTAACAATGAGCTAATAAGCCGCGATTTCACCTGGCATATGAAATGTGCTCTCTCGTCAGGACATTGTTGTTCAGAGGAGCTAGTCAACAACACAGCTAACACAATCACTTCAAACTAAAGCTGTTTGACCTGCTTTCAATTGACATTTCTTTGTATATATCCATAAAAATTAGGCCAGCTGATTCATGATTTCGACTGGCTGAGAAACGCGGCCTGCCTGTCTGTCTCCTCCCGACACGTTCATGACTATGAGACTGGAGATCGAATTTAAATATTGAAACAATGTTGCCAAAGTCAGAGAGACAGACCCCAAGGTTTATACAAATCTCTGCTGTTGAAAACAAAATGTTAGTCTAAAATAAACTTGAGACAATGTCTAGATGCTTTTTATAGTGGTGATCAAGTTTATAAATTGCTTGGCTGGGCTGATGAGACAGTGGATTTCGCAGGCAAATGGAACAGAGCAAAGAGGCATTTTAACATTATAGATTTAGCCGGTGGTAACTTGTGAAATACACACCGGCTGGAATGCGGTTTTAAGGCTGGAATGCGGTTTAAACCAATCAGCATTCAGAATTAGACCCACCCATTGTATAATCATAAAGAACAATGCAAACAACAAAGCGTGTGGAGTGTGACAGTGATCTTTTGGCCTCCATACCATTTGGGTGTATAGCGGACTTAAAACAAAAAAAGATCATTATGAATATTCTAAATAACAAGGTCACAAGATGTAGCGCAGTCAAACTCAAGTCAATTATGAATTAATTGATTAAGTCCAGTTTTGCATTTATTTATTCATGATGAGGAGGGTTCCCAGATAGGAGCCTAGTATTAACACACAATGCCTCTCCCTACTGCACTCTCAACCTGTCCCTGGCCATGCAATCGCCTTCAGTTTGTTTCAGGGTGAGGAGGCAGGGTGGCCTAGTGGTTAGAGCGTTGGACTAGTAACCGGAAGGTTGCACGTTCAAACCCCCGAGCTGACAAGGTACAAATCTGTTGTTCTGCCCCTGAACAGGCAGTTAACCCACTGTTCCTAGGCCGTCATTGAAAATAAGAATTGGTTCTTAACTGACTTGCCTAGTAAAATAAAGTGTCCATACTTACATTTCTTAGCAGTATTAACACGTGTATAAGATGTACTATTGTATTGCCTATTTCGAGTATTGTTATGTTGGTTGATGTGACTATACACAAGTTGTAGTTAAGCCTCAAGCTGTTTTCACATTTGCCTCTCCCCATGATCTTTGTCTGTCTATATGCTGCCATCTGCTGGTACAGTTTAGACCCTACCACATAACACATTTATTGCTGTCACACTGAGGACATGGTGATGAATATCGAGTTTCTAATTGGAGAGAGTAGTAACTAATCAATGATTGAAAACTACATCAACATTAGGTCAGGACTCTCAGGACTCTGGTCCTTATTGGACACGCCCAGTGGTGGAAAAAGTACTCTTGAGTAAATATAAAGATACCTTAATAGAAAACTACTAATTACTAGTAAAAGTCTAAAAAAGTATTTGGTTTTAAATATACTGAAGTACCAGTAACAAATGTAATTGCTATAATATACTTAAGTATCAAATGTAAAAGTATAAATAATTAAAAATTCACTATACTAAGCAAACCAGACGGCACAATTTTCATTTTTTATAAATTTACGGAGAGCCAGTGGCACACTCCAACACTCAGACATCATTTACAAACGAAGCATGTGTGTTTAGTGTGAATTGGTCTGTTCCTGTGCTGCTCAGCATTCAAAAGTACTTTGGGGTGTCATGGAAAATGTATTGAGTAAAAAGTATATTAAGTATATATATATATATATAGTGAAGTAAAAGTAAAAGTTGTCAAAAATATAAATAGTAAAGTACAGATACCCCAAACAACTACTTAAGTAGTACTTTAGACCACTGGACTTATTGGACATGCCCCAGCAGGTTTAGACAGTGGTTACCTGAACACGCACTGTTCTGTTTGACCAAAAGGCAAACTCTACTGTATCTGTTTGAGCAAGGGTGCGACTACAGTTTAGTACATTAATAATCCACAGCTAACCTGCATTATGCACTCCTTTAGAAGTGAGACTCCACCTGCCGTCATAGCGCTTACAAAAAAGTATTGCAGTCAGAGTGCAGTATAACTGTCCAAAATAACACAGCTGACTGCAGTTACTGCACTTTTACTGCAGTTTCAAAACTACAATCTGCATTCTACTGGCTAGGTCTCTCTTCAGTCTTTGGCTGTAGATTACTCCTGCTCGGGTCCTCTGAAATACAGCACCCTATGCAAAACATTACCAACCATACGAGCATGAAAAGGCAATACTTTCTGGCAGGCCCATTTTTGCAACCACTCTCAACTCAGTGACATTTTGGAAATGGTGTAGGACTAACCGACCAAATTATGTTGAACATACAGTAGGCTTTGTTATACGACAGAATAACATTCAGACAGGTCATATATATTATTATCTAAAATAAACAAAAACGAATTGTTTCACAACAGTTCCGCAGATGTCTTGTCGTCTACTCAGGAAAGACGCGTCATGGCCATCACAATTTTTTTCATAATTCAGAGGGGCAGGATCCAAACGAGGTAGATCGATATTGAAGATGGAAGGAGCAGCAACGCGCACTGTGATAACGTCTACCAGCAGCAGCACGGACAACTTTTCCACCTCTACTCTGGCATGTGATAGGCACTTTTTTCGCACTGCTTCAGGGCTCCTCGTTTTCGCAGAAATAGTAAGTAGTCAAGTTTCAAGGTTCAAGCTGTAGGCTACGGGATCCGCATGGTACATCTTCCAAAGACATGCTTACTTGCAGGTTCCTTATAGACCATGCAACAACAATAAGACATAATAAGGGTTAAGAATACGAACATAAATTACATGTTTCAATAGAACAGAATAAACATTTTATAGTAGCATAAGTATAATTCAAGAAGGCACAATATTCTAGACTAATATTTACACTTGTACTGGATAAGGTGGGGATGGGAGGCAGTGTATAAACTGAGCAGTATGACAAGAGTCTGGTAGCAGCTGTTGTGATGTGTGTGCATCATGAATGTATATCTGTGTATGTTTGTGTGGGTGTGTGCATGAGTGAGTGCATGTGTGCTAAGTGGAGGAGAATCAGAGCAGGTGGTCAGTCCAGTTCAATTGTTCAGCAGTCTGATGGCTTGTAGATAGGAACTGTCTCTGAGCCTGTTGGTATCAGACCTCATGCCAGATGTTAAGGGAGGGAGAGAACAGCTTGTGGCTGGGGTGTGTGGGGTCCTGGATGATGCTGCATGACTTCCTCTGTTTTGTGTAGATGTACTGGATGGGTGAGATTACGGTCCCATGATGTACCTGGCCGTCTTCACCACCCGCTGGAGGGCCTTGCGGTCGTAGACAGATCAATTCCCATACCAGGCCGGGATGCAAACGGTCAGGACATTCTTGATGGTGCAGGGCTAGTATTTGGAAAGGACTCGGGGCGGCATTCTGTTGTTCCCTCTTGACAACAGGGGTGGTGGTGTTGGTCCATGACACGTCCTTGGTGATGTGGAAACTGAGGAACTTAAAACTAGTGTTGGGTGGTCCTTTGCCTGGGGTGATGTAAGTTTAACAATCAGTCTTCCAGATAGATGACACAGACACAGGAACCTTGGTATAAAACTCTTTAGCAATAAAATGCAATTGCAGACAGAGTTTCACATACAGAATACCTCAGTAGTCTATAGTAAAGATCTAGTAAAGATCGTAAAGATCAATAATATAGAGACTGATACGCTCCCTATGATTCCCCTGCGTTACCATGTCCAGTGGAACCGTGGTCTCCCTGACCACCCCTGACCCTAATGGCCGGCTATATAGGGAGTGCACGGGAAAGGGAGAATCTATCGGCACAAGCGGAACACCTCATTTAAGAGCGAGTCCGCGATCCATAAAGTTCCCAGCTGCGCCTGAATCGACTAGCGCCCTATGCTGGGAAGAGGGGGAAAATGTAAGAAAAAAAATCAAGACAAACATATGACCAACAGGGGGTTCTGGGTGAGTTTGGTGCTGACTCACCTGGGGTGATCGAGAAGTGTTCCGCCTGCCATCTCTACTCCCAGACGGACCCCCCCAGCACCGATCGGCCGTGTGTCCTCTCCGACCACAGCTGGTGCAGGGGAGTCTCCTCCACCGGTGCCCCTCGGCACGGCCCCTCCCAACTCCATCGGAATGGGAGCGGAGGTGCTGGGTGGTGGAACACACAGGACCCTCTCCGAACGCCCGCGGGCAGCCAGCAGATTGTCCAGTCGGATGGACATGTCAATCAGCTCATCCAGGGAAAGAGCGGTGTCCCGACATGCTAGCTCCCTGCGGACGTCCTTCCGAAGACTACACCTGTAGTGGTCGATAAGGGCCCTGTCGTTCCACCCACATCCTGCTGCCAAGGTCCGGAACTCCAACGCGTAATCCTGGGCGCTCCTCTTCTCCTGCCTGAGATGGAATAGTCGCCCATTTTTTTCTCCCGTTTACTCCATGTGTAACTCTGTGTTGTCTGGCCATCTGGAGGGTGGTCAAACATGGCACGGTTCTCAAACTACCTGGTTAAATAAAGGGAAAACTCTGGGTAGTGCTGGCACGGAAACGGCGGGAAAACTCTGGGTAGTGCTCCTTCGCTGAGTCTGGGCCATTCCAGACTGCATTCGCCCACTCCAGAGCACGACCCGTGAGGCAGGAGATGAGGACACTCACCCTCTCCGCTCCCGAGGGAGTGGGTCTGACGGTGGCCAGGTACAGTTCCAGCTGGAGTAAGAACCCCTGGCACCCCGCCGCCGATCCATCATAAACCCTCGGGAGCGTCAGACGGAGGGCGCTGGAGCCGGGGGATGGGGAGTCCTGAGCTGGGGGCGCCGAGGGTGGAGAGAGGAGACCACTTCTCTCCCATCGGTCCATTCTCTCCATCACCTGATCCATAGCCGTTCCGATCCGATGGAGAACGGTGGTATGGTGTAGGACCCGTTCCTCCATCGATGGGAAAGGGTTGGCCGCTGCTCCTGCTGACTCCATTCGTTGTTGGTCCAGGATTCTGTAAGGTCCTGGGTGTCGTGAGGGTGAAATCAGGCGCAGGAAAGCAGAGTTCAATAAAGTGCTTTTTTAATGCACACACGATGAACTACGGTTACCCCACTTACGGGGGCTCAGGGCAAATGCCCCAGACACAGGGAAACGAAAACAGTCTAGGAATTTGAATTGTGAAATGTGACTTTACAAACTACAAACCATTCTTGAACGTGAAATGTTATAAAACAGCTTTAAAAAGATGAACCAACTCTTGTTTCCTATAATCAGTACTAAGCACTGCCAAATAGATGTCCGAGTATTGAATTTAAATTTAGAAGCAATAGGGCCAAAATGTTTATTTCTTTAGAGTCTAAGACAATGGGTGGGGGTTTTAAGGTGGTGATACTATGGATCATTTAGCTATTTGTTTTAGACTTTTAGGTCCCCTTTAGGTATCCCCAAATAAATTATAAAATATTGATTTTCGCTGCTAAAGCCCATAGAAATGCATTGAATAATACATTCATAAATGGCAAAAAGGACAGTCCAAAAATACATGATAAGAATCAAGGTTTTGAAGTGTCTGTCCTAAAACTAGGAGATATTAAAAATCTCAGAAAATAAATATATGCACAGATTGAACCGCTTTTCTGTGTAGGCACAAAACGACCTTCTTACTGTACTTCCATTTGTTTTTTAAACCGGTACCGGTTACCTTTAGATGAGTCCCGTGACACTTGTGGTGTTATAGAGCAAAACGGAGAACACCATCGTGTTCGTGAGAATCTCAACCTTTCCACAGTGGGGTCCCAATAGTTTGTAGCCCAAACAGTTCGGACTCTACCAAACAGAAGTTGGCACATAGATGGTAGCGACTTCAGATGAGTCTCCTGCCACTTGTGTGGGTCGTAGAGGAAAACGAGTCTCATCTCTCAATAGAGTGGTGATAATACTTTTGTGCGGGTTTGGCCGGAGTAGGCCGTGATTGTAAATAAAATGTTGTTCTTAACTGACTTTCCTAGTTAAATAAAGGTTCAATAAAAAAGTACAACTACAATGGTCAAATGTCACTATTTTGACATATTCTAATGCATTACTCCCAGACCAGTATCATGCGTTACAATTGCACATGTTCTGTTGACTTAGTTGTGTACTTCGCCACATCTTGAGATCTGTATGAAAACTTGTGAGAGGCTCCAGCGACGGTCTCCATCCTACCCTGTCTCTCTTCGAAAACCAAGTTAATAAACAGAACACTGACCATTTCGAATCCCACCGTACCTTCTCCGCTGTGCAATCTGGTTTCTGAGCTGGTCACGGGTGCACCTCAGCCACGCTCAAGGTACTAAACGATATCATAACCGCCATCGATAAAAGATTGTACTGTGCAGCCGTCTTCATTGACCTGGTCAAGCCTTTCGACTCTGTCAATCACCGTATTCTTATCGGCAAACTCAACAGCCTTGGTTTCTCAAATGACTGCCTTGCCTTGCCTGATTCACGAATTACTTATCTGACAGAATTCAGTGTGTCAAATCGTAGGGCCTGTTGTCAGGACCTCTGGCAGTCACTATGGGAGTACCACAGGGTTCAATTCTCGGGCCGACTCTTTTCTCTGTATAAATCAACGATGTCGCTCTTGCTGCGGGTGACTCCCTGATCCACCTGTATGCAGAAGACACCATTCTGTAAACATCTGGCCCTTCTTTGGACACTGTGTTAACAAACCTCCAAACAAGCTTCAATGCCATACAACACTCCTTCCGTGGCCCCCAACTGCTCTGAAACGCTAGTAAAACTAAATGCATGCTTTTCAACCGTTCGCTGCCCGCACCCGCCCAACTAGCATTACTACTCTGGACGGTTCTGACTACTCTGTACGGTTCTGACACCTAGGTGTCTGGCTAGACTGCAACAAAGCTTAATTCACTCACGCCGCCTAGTAAAACTGACTATCCTACCGATCCTTGACTTCGGCGATGTCATTTTCAAAATAGCCTCCAACACTCTACGCAGCAAACTGGATGCAGTTTATCACAGTGCCATCCGTTTTGTCACCAAAGCCCCATATACCACCCACCACTGCGACCTGTATGCTCTAATCGGCTGGCCCTCACTACATATTTGTCGCCAGACCCAGTGGCTCCAGGTCATATATAAGTCTTTGCTAGGTTAAGCTCCGCCTTATCTCAGCTCACTGGTCACGATAACAACACCCACCCGTAGCACACGCTCCAGCAGGTATATCTCACTGGTCATCCCCAAAGCCAACACCTACTTTGGCTGCCTTTCCTTCCAGTTCTCTGCTGCCAATGACTGGAATGTATTGCAAAAATAACTGAAGCTGGAGACTTATATTTCCCTCACTAACTTTAAACACTAGCTATCCGAGCAGCTAACCGATCGCTGCAGCCGTACATAGCCCATCTGTAAAAGCACACCAGTATTGCACACCGGTATTTCTTTCTACTTGCACATCATCTGCACATCTATCACTCCAGTGTTAATTTGCTAAATTGTAATTACTTGCTACTATGGCCTATGTATTGCCTTACCTCCTCACGCCATTTGCACACACTGTATATAGACTTTCTTTTTTTTCTATTGTGTTATTGACTGTACGCTTGTTTATTCCATGTGTAACTCTGTGTTGTTGTTTGTGTCACACTGCTTTGCTTTATCTTGGCCAGGTTGCAGTTGTAAATGAGAACTTGTTCTCAACTAGCCTACCTGGTTAAATAAAGGTGAAATAAAAAATAAAATGTATAAAAAAATATTTCATAGCTCTAAAACACATCTGTGTGTGGAGATAAACATCTCCCATCTGACAAGAGAAACTGATACTGACATTCAAAATGGTTCCCACCCACAGCCTCCCTGCCTGACACACAGCCTGCAGAATAGATTGGAATGGGTATGTATGTATGTATGTATGTATGTATGTATGTATGTATGTGTGTATGTGTATGTGTGTGTGTGTGTGTGTGTGTGTGTGTGTGTGTGTGTGTGTGTGTGTGTGTGTGTGTGTGTGTGTGTGTGTGTGTGTGTGTGTGTGTGTGTGTGTGTGTGTGTGAATAGATTGGAATGGGTCTGTCTGTCTGTCTGTCTGTCTGTCTGTCTGTCTGTCTGTCTGTCTGTCTGTCTGTCTGTCTGTCTGTCTGTTGGACTACTTTTTGGAGCAGAAAAATGCTTGGCACTGCTTTTAGGGGGAATATTTTTAATTCATGGCACAAAAAAAGTATTTTTGTCATTGTTACAAAGTTCAACAAAGGCCCCAATAGATGTTGCAAATTAGTACAAATCTAGGAAGGGTATAAGAGCAACAATGCTTTTACAGTGCCTTGCGAAAGTATTCGGCCCCCTTGAACTTTGCGACCTTTTGCCACATTTCAGGCTTCAAACATAAAGATATAAAACTGTATTTATTTTGAGAAGAATCAACAACAAGTGGGACACAATCATGAAGTGGAACGACATTTATTGAATATTTCAAACTTTTTTAACAAATCAAAAACTGAAAAATTGGGCGTGCTTTACTTCCAGTGCAGCAAACTCTCTCCAGAAGTTCAGTGAGGATCTCTGAATGATCCAATGTTGACCTAAATGACTAATGATGATAAATACAATCCACCTGTGTGTAATCAAGTCTCCGTATAAATGCACCTGCACTGTGATAGTCTCAGAGGTCCGTTAAAAGCGCAGAGAGCATCACCAAGAACAAGGAACACACCAGGCAGGTCCGAGATACTGTTGTGAAGAAGTCTAAAGCCGGATTTGGATACAAAAAGATTTCCCAAGCTTCAAACATCCCAAGGAGCACTGTGCAAGCGATAATATTGAAATGGAAGGAGTATCAGACCACTGCAAATCTACCAAGACCTGGCCGTTCCTCTAAACTTTCAGCTCATACAAGGAGAAGACTGATCAGAGATGCAGCCAAGAGGCCCATGATCACTCTGGATGAACTGCAGAGATCTACAGTTGAGGTGGGAGACTCTGTCCATAGGACAACAATCAGTCGTATATTGCACAAATCTGGCCTTTATGGAAGAGTGGCAAGAAGAAAGCCATTTCTTAAACATATCCATAAAAAGTGTTGTTTAAAGTTTGCCACAAGCCACCTGGGAGACACACCAAACATGTGGAAGAAGGTGCTCTGGTCAGATGAAACCAAAATTGAACTTTTTGGCAACAATGCAAAACGTTATGTTTGGCGTAAAAGCAACACAGCTCATCACCCTGAACACACCATACCCACTGTCAAACATGGTGGTGGCAGCATCATGGTTTGGGCCTGCTTTTCTTCAGCAGGGACAGGGAAGATGGTTAAAATTGATGGGAAGATGGATGGAGCCAAATACAGGACCATTCTGGAAGAAAACCTGATGGAGTCTGCAAAAGACCTGAGACTGGGACGGAGATTTGTCTTCCACCAAGACAATGATCCAACACATAAAGCAAAATCTACAATGGAATGGTTCAAAAATAAACATATCCAGGTGTTAGAATGGCCAAGTCAAAGTCCAGACCTGAATCCAATCGAGAATCTGTGCAAAGAACTGAAAACTGCTGTTCACAAATGCTCTCCATCCAACCTCACTGAGCTCGAGCTGTTTTGCAAGGAGAAATGGGAAAAACATTCAGTCTCTCGATGTGCAAAACTGATAGAGACATACCCCAAGCGACTTACAGCTGTAATCGCAGCAAAAGGTGGCGCTACAAAGTATTAACTTAAGGGGGCTGAATAATTTTGCACGCCCAATTTTTCAGTTTTTGATTTGTTAAAAAAGTTTGAAATATCCAATAAATGTCGTTCCACTCCATGATTGTGTCCCACTTGTTGATTCTTCACAAAAAAATAGAGTTTTATATCTTTATGTTTGAAGCCTGAAATGTGGCAAAAGGTCGCAAAGTTCAAGGGGGCCAAATACTTTCGCAAGGCACTGTAACACTGAAAACATACATGAAAGTGAAGACATCAATTATTTAGCTCTATTCCATTAAATATTCAAGTGTGGTGAGACACACATAGACACCATTCCTTAAACATAATGATATGAAACACAGTACATTCCACACACACACACACACACACACACACACACACACACACACACACACACACACACACACACACACACACACACACACACACACACACACACACACACACACACACACACACACACACACAGCAATCCACTATATAGGCAAATAATATCCATAACAGTGTTCTGAAGTGTATCCAGTCTAGGCCATCAGGCTTCTCTGCCCACAGTGCAGACTAAGAGAGCAGTACACTGATCCACATGTTAACAGGAATACCTTACCCATAGAAGAACAATACACAACAGATACATGAAAGAGACTAATGAAAGGGAGACAAATGAGAGTCAAATGAAAAGAGAAATGAAAGCCAGACAAGTCTTTCAAAAGCACCAAATCTTACATTCATATCCTCATCATGTGACCCACTTCTACAGTTTGATTCATTGCAGAGCTGGTGCTCAAGCATACTGTCTCAAACAATCAATGTCTTTCAAGAGGACATGTAAGCACCAGAAAGTCAGAATCCAAGTTCCTCATAGAAAACAAAATTAGGTTGCTATTTTTTAAGTCAAAGTACAAACAATTATCCCACCTTCTATTTTGTGTTTCCGTCACACCTGTTGGACAGTACTTTACTTTATCGCATAAAAACAGTTGGATGGAAACATGACTAATGATGCCAATGTGTCTATGGACAACGTACCCAACGACAGTCACCAAAAGGTCCTCTCAGAAGTCTGCTGGTCGTATCATCATGGTAGTAGCACGGAGAGAGTAACTAGACCCTTTGAAGTAGTGCCACCTAATCCCATTCAGTTTACCCATGTTCTGACCATGACTGTAGTACATCCCGTTCAGGTTCGATGGTCCACAGGCATCGAACCACCAACCTGAAGGCATAGAGAGAAACGTAGAGAGAAACGTAGAGAGAAACAGAGAAAATAGATTTTAGGCTTGATGATGTTACACTATCAGAGAACTATCAATGTCATAACTGTGTGACCTTCCTGTAACCTCTGATTATCTCTGGATAGCTTTGTTGCAACGCCAAGTAGTCAACACTAGAGCAGACTCCAGTACTCCTCTCTTTGGATAGCTTTGCCCCATTCTGACCTCTGACTAACAAAACATAAATAGTCTACAAGAATCTCTGTGAGCCCAACATGTTTGGACCAGCTACTTGGGGGGGGGTGTTTGGGAAATGCTGCTCTAGACATTGATAAGAGGATAAAGACATGTATGTTTGTCATGTATTTTCAGATGTACATTCTGGATCTAAATCCTGATAAGATTGAAGCTTCACATTCATTCTTAATAGGAATTTCACTGTCATTGTGATTTATTCTGCTGGCCAGTTCCCTGGACTTCTAAACCAGCCATGGCATGTGTCAATCATTCTGTAAAATGCTGAGGGCTGCCACCTGGCTTCACCAGCTGAGATACCATTCTCTGCTGTGATATGTCAGTAGCAGTGCTGAATACATACTAACTGGCTCTGCTCTGTAGTTCTTCTAGACGGGAGATAAAGTGGGTAGGGGGACCGGGAGGTCAATGGGTTGAAAATGTTTTACCAAAATGACAAAAGCTTCACCTAGCATAGTGTGGGTGGGTGGTTGTTGTTGTCTTATAGCTTCTACTTATCCAGTTGTTTCAGTTCTACAGGAGTACATACAGAGTGCATTTGTTTAGGGGTTAATGTGGACTTTAACCTCAGACATACCCCCGGTGAGCATGAGAGCACATTTGCAGATGCAGTTGTCGTTGTCCATATCCTTGGTACTAAAGTCTGCTCCGTTGATGACCAGGCTGCTCTGTCTGCCTGCCGTTCCACTGTGACTCTTCAGGAACAGCCTGACACAGTCGCCAGGGAAACACAGAGGGAAATAAAGCAGAAACACAATGCTAGTGCCCTTTAGCTGTTGGTGGAGGACAGAAATTCACCACCACGCTGTTCTTCTAATCTAAATAATATGTACCTTGCAACCTGGTCTCAGAGCATTTCATATTATTCTGTACATAAATCCGAGACACTCCATTTATTATTATATGTTTAGTTTCGTATGGCTACATGAGACAGATTGTTACTTAAGGCAAAAATGTCCCTCCCCTTGTTCTCACTGTGTGAACGTTTGAGGACATAAATTCACCACCACACTGTTCTTCTAATCTACTACAAAGAATATGTACCCTTTCAAATAAGTGTCTTTGAAATTATCGTACACTCTATTAAAACCCAATCACACCAGTTGCTTTTCTAAAGAACATCCTGGTTTATGAGGACATTGTCGGTTTCCGCGTTTGTCTCAAGCCGTTTGTCCCCATCTACTACACTGCATTTACTGTGGTTTATGACTCAGACAACTTTCAGGTCTTGAACTTTGAGAGGCCCCTCAGTGGTCTTGAACTCCTGCATTGTTTGTCCCCATCTACTACTGCACTGTTGCAGCTATGGAAATTGTGTCTCCAACTGTTTAGTTTATGACTCAGAATACTTCACTGTCTTGCTAGAACACCAGCATTTGTTGGATCTATGTTGAATACTGCACTGTTGGAGTCTAGGAATACCTATGTTGAATATTCATTTAGTTAGTGGTCTTGTATACTGTCTTGTCTATGTTGAATACTGTGCATTTACTGTGTTATGATATACTGTGTCTATGTTGAATACTGCATTTATGTTATGTTAGATATACTGCACTGTCTATGTTGAATACTGTGTCTATTTAGTTGAATACTGTGTCTGTTGAATACTGTGTCTTGAATACTGTGTCTATGTTGAATACTGTCTATGTTGAATACTGTACCAGCATTGAATAGTTAGGTCTACTGTCTACTGTTGAATACTGTGTCTATGTTGAATACTGTGTCTATGTTGAATAGTCTATGTTTAGTTAGGTATTACTGTGCACTGTTGGAGTCTATGTTGAATACTGTGTCAGCATTTAGTTAGATACTGTGTCTACTGCACTGTTGGAATACTGTGTCTATGTTGAATACTGTGTCAGCATTTAGTTATGTTGAATACTGTGTCTTGTTGAATACTGTGCTGAAAACCAGCATTTAGTCTATGTTGATATACTGCACTGTCTATGTTGAATACTGTGTCTATGTTGAATACTGTGTCAGCATTTGTTGATACTGTGTCTACTGTTGAATACTGTCTATGTTGAATAGCTATGTTGAACACCAGCATTTAGTTATGTTGAATATTACTGAATACTGTTGGAGTCTATGTTGAATACACCAGCATGTTGAATACTGTGTCTATGTTGAATACTGTGTCTTCGTTGAATACTGTGTCACTGTTGGAGCTAGTTGAATAAACCAGCATTTAGTTAGGTATTACTGCACTGTTGGAGCTGAATACCAGCATTTAGTTGATGTTATACTGTGTTGTTGAGAATACTGTGTCTATGTTGAATACTAGCATTCTATGTTACTGTGTCTTCGTTGAATACTGTGTCGTTGAATACTGTGTCTTCGTTGAATACTGTGTCTATGTTGAATACTGTCTATGTTGAATACTGTGTCTATGTTGAATACTGTCTGTTGAGTCTAGTTGAATACACCAGCATTTATGTTAGGTATTGAATACTGTGTCTATGTTGAATACTGTCTTGGAATAGCTAGGAATACACCACTGTGTCATTGAATAGTTATGTTGATATTACTGTGTCTATGTTGAATACTGTTGAATACTGTGTCTATGTTGAATACACCAGCTATTTACTGTGTCTATGTTGATATACTGTGTCTATGTTGAATACTGTGTCTTGGAGCTTGTTGAATACTGTGTCAGCATTTAGTCTAGATATTACTGTGCACTGTTGAATACTGTGTCTGATACAGTACAACAGACATTTAGTTGTATACTGCACTGTCTATGAAAGAACACAATTGAACAGCATTTAGAATATTGTGTGCACTGTTGGAATAGTGAACACCAGCATTTAGTTAGGTCTCTACTGCACTGTTGGAGTTGAATACTGTGTCTATGTTGAATTGCATTTAGTTGTATTTGTTGCTAAACACCACTAGAATAGGTATTACTGCACTGTTGAGCTAGGAACACCAGCATTTAGTTAGGTATTACTGCACTGTTGGAGCTAGGAACACCAGCATTTAGTTAGGTATTACTGCACTGTTGGAGCTAGGAACACCAGCATTTAGTTAGGTATTACTGCACTGTTGGAGCTAGGAACACCAGCATTTAGTTAGGTATTACTGCACTGTCTAGCTTGAATACCTGCATTTAGTTGAATTACTGCACTGTTGGAGCTAGGAACACCAGCATTTAGTTAGGTATTACTGCACTGTCTGGATAGGAACACTGCATTTAGTTAGGTATTACTGCACTGTTGGATGTAGGAACACCAGCATAGTTAGATTAGACTGTATTGAATACTGCACTGCTGAACACAGCATTTAGTTAGGTATTACTGCACTGTCTGGAGCTAGGAATACCAGCATTTAGTTAGGTATTACTGCACTGTTGGAGCTAGGAACACCAGCATTTAGTTAGGTATTACTGCACTGTTGGAGCTAGGAACACCAGCATTTAGTTAGGTATTACTGCACTGTTGGAGTTGAGAACACCAGCATTTAGTTAGGTATTACTGCACTGTTGAAGCTTGAACACCAGCATTTGTTAGGTATTACTGCACTGTTGGAGCTAGGAACACCAGCATTTAGTCTAGGTATTTGAATACTGAACACCAGCATTTAGTTGAATTACTGCACTGTTGGAGCTAGGAACACCAGCATTTGCATTTAGCTAGGAAACACAGCATTTACTGCACTGTTGAGCTAGTTGAACACAGCATTTAGTTAGGTATTACTGCACTGTTGGAGCTAGGAACACAGCATTTAGTTAGGTATTACTGCACTGTTGGAGCTAGGAACACCAGCATTTAGTTAGGTATTACTGCACTGTTGGAGCTAGGAACACCAGCATTTAGTTAGGTATTACTGCACTGTTGGAGTAGAACACTGCACTGTTTTAGTAGGATTACTGCACTGTTGGAGCTAGAAAACCAGCATTTAGTTAGGTATTACTGCACTGTTGGAGATAGGAACACCAGCATTTAGTTAGGTATTACTGCACTGTTGGAGCTAGGAACACCAGCATTTAGTTAGGTATTGCTGCACTGTTGGAGCTAGGAACACCAGCATTTAGTTAGGTATTAACACTGTTGGAGCAGGAACACCAGCATTTAGTTAATATTACTGCACTGTTGGAGCTAGGAATACCAGCATTTAGTTAGGTATTACTGAATTACTGTTGCATTTAACACCATCATTTAGTTAGGTATTACTGCACTGTTGGAGCTAGGAACACCAGCATTTAGTTAGGTATTACTGCACTGTTGGAGCTAGGAACACCAGCATTTAGTTAGGTATTACTGCACTGTTGGAGCTAGGAACACCAGCATTTAGTTAGGTATTACTGCACTGTTGGAGCTAGGAACACCAGCATTTAGTTAGGTATTACTGCACTGTTGGAGCTAGGAACACCAGCATTTAGTTAGGTATTACTGCACTGTTGGAGCTAGGAACACCAGCATTTAGTTAGGTATTACTGCACTGTTGGAGCTAGGAACACCAGCATTTAGTTAGGTATTACTGCACTGTTGGAGCTAGGAACACAAGCCTTGTGTACACAACCAGTAACATGTTATTGGATTTGAGCTGTAGGCCCATTAAACACCACACTCCATAGAATAGCTTTCCTTTTAAAGGCTGTGATCTTCCTCTATAAACCATGTTTAAAATAATGGTCATTATTTACATACATTCCCAATAACGGATTACACAGTATATACTGACTGCTATGTACTGTAAATGAATTTCTACTGATAGACTCTGTTTACTCTCCCTCTCAATACTACTCAATAGTTACTCTAATAGCTCTTTGTACATCCTTCCATCCTTCCTTGTCTTTAACTGGTTAGTAAAAATGTGAGCCAGGTCAACAACAAAAAATGTGTGTTCGTTTGTGTGATCACACGTCCGTATGTGGGTGAACTAAATCAGATTGAGACAAAGCTTGCTGGTTATTACATTACATTACATTTAAGTCATTTAGCAGACGCTCTTTTCTAGGAAATATAATAATTCCTTTTTACCATCTTACATTTTATTTAGTTAGTAATGGCATTGTGAAATGAGGCAGAGCCTCTCTTTCCCTAAGAAGCTGTGTGAAAATAGTTTGTTTTGGACCATCTCCATGACAAGTATTACAGAATGGCAATGAAATAAGAATCTAGAGACCAAAATAGATTCCATTCCAGAACTTAAAAAGATTATCCAGTATGTTTTTGAAGAGACAATAAATGAAAAAGTAAGAATTATGATCTGCTGAAGTCCTAGAAGCATCAATCAGAAGGATTATGGACAATAAAGTCAACCAACTGAAAAATGTATACATGAATTGATTCCAAATCATGATCAGAGTCACCAGTGCCTCACCATCATTACTGTGATGGAAATACAACACCAAGCACATCATTGTCAGTGATAGAACCAAGTCCAATATCTCATTCCCACGTCATTACAAATATACTGCAGGTCCTGAAGCAAGTAAAGGCAACCACAGTTGAGTAGTTGAGTGACTATTTAAGTAGGAATGTGGGCGTATTTAGTGGGGAATGTCCTATAATCCTAAAAACTGTACTGTAGGTATGATACAATGCGCTAGGATGTGACAAAACTTAATTTCCTCCACTTAGGGAACATACAGATGTAGGATCTTAATTTGAGCCAGTTTGCTAGAGCAGGAAAATAATCCTGCAGCAACAGGAAATGTGAATTATGTGGATTATAATTAATGGACATTTATGTCGGGGATTAAACATTTTTCTTTAGGGCAAATCAAGTCTGAGTGTTCAAAGTGGAAATTACAAACTTTAGAAGCTTTTTTAAAACTCAAATACACCACAAGTTAGCATTTCCTTCTATGCAGGTAAATTCTCAGCATCAAAAGAGTGATCAAATTAAGATCCTACATCTGTAGCTGATATCAGCACTCCTACTGTGAGACTCTTTAAGAATACGGCCCAGAACACATTGCTTGTGTCCCACCTGTAATTCTGCTTCTCGCTGCCGATGTAGAAACGGTCATAGTGGGAGAAGGCCTGCTGTCCGCCCCAGTCGGTCACTTCCACCCTCAGGTTGTAGGGCCTTTGGCTGGTCAGCAGGAACACAAACTCATTCCCCAGCCAGTGTTCTCCAGACAGACTCCCAAAGCCCTGCAACAACACAACAGCACAGGAACATGTGTTTTCTGTTTCTGTAGTGTAAGGCAGCTTGATGTACAAGTACACCCCTTGGACAGGACACTAGTCTGTCGCTATAGAAAAATAATGAATGTTATATCGGGTTCTTCTACAGGTACAAGATCACAAACCCTATATGGTTCTAGGTAGAATTAAGACTGTTAGAGGGATGTTCTACTCAGTGACTCTTTGTTCTCTTTTTTAAAGGAATTCTGTTTTGTGTTTTCCTCTCTTTTAAAAATAATAATAACTATGTTCTGTGTTTTACTCTTTTTTTGACAGTGGTGAATTGAGGGAGACGATGAGTAGATAAATATATATTTATTTAACTAGGCAAGTCAGTTAAGAACAAACTCTTATTTACAATGACCTGGGACTGGATAAGAGCGTCTGCTAAATGACTTAAATGTAAATGTAAATGAGTGGGTTAACTGCCTTGTTCAGGGGCGGAACGACAGATTTTTACCTTGTCAGCTCGGAGATTTGATCCACCAACCTTTCGGTTACTGGCCCCCCGCTCTAACCACTAGGCTACCTGCTGCCCCTATATCTCTCTCTCTCTCTATATATATATATATCTATCTCTATATCTATCTATATATCTATCTATCTCTCTCTCTATATATATATAGATATATATATATATATAGAGAGATATATATAGAGATAGATATAGCCTTCAGTATTTATGCCGGGGAGCTAGGATCAGTCTGTTATACCTGGAGTATTTCTCCTGTCTTATCCGGTGTCCTGTGTAAGAATGCTCACTCTAACTCTCTTTCTCTCTTTTCTCTGAGGACCTGAGCCCTAGGACCATGCCTCAGGACTACCTGGCCTGATGACTCCTTGCTGTCCCCAGTCCACCTGCTGTCCCCAGTCCACCTGCTGCTGCTCCAGTTTCAACTGTTCTGCCTGCAGCTATGGAATCCTGACCTGTTCACCGGACGTGCTGCCTTGTCCTGGACCTGCTGTTTTGGACTCTCTCTCTCTACTGCACCTGCTGTCTCTAACTCTGAATGACTGGCTATGAAAAGCCAACTGACGTTTACTCCTAAGGTGCTGACCTGTTGCACCCTCTACAACCACTGTAATTATTATTTGACCCTGCTGGTCATCTTTAAAAATAAAAAAATAAAAATGTATTTCACCTTTTTTTTAGTTTTTTTTATTTTTGTATTTCACCTTTATTTAACCAGGTAGGCTAGTTGAGAACAAGTCTATATACATTAACCAGGTGGAGGTGAGGAGGCTAGGAGAACAAGTTCTCATTTGTAGGCTGGAATAGATAAAGTGTACTCTATATTTGCATCCTTATGTAATAGATGTATCACTAGCCACTTTAACTATGCCACTTTGTTTACATACTCATCTCATATGTATATACTGTAGAGATATTGGATACAGAAAAGTAAATGGGGTGGGCTATTTACCATCAATCTACTGTATCTTGCCTATGCTGCTCTGTACCATCACTCATTCATATATCCTTATGTACATATTGGTTTTATCCCCTTACACTGTGTATAAGACAGTAGTTTTGGAATTGTTAGTTAGATTACTTGTTGGTTATTACTGCATTGAACTAGAAGCACAATGGATTTAGATGACCACTCGCATTAACATCTGCTAACCATGTGTATGTGACAAATAAAATTGGATTTGATTTGATTTGAGATACACCTGCTGGAGCGCGTGCTTGATTTACGGAGATGTTTGGGTGTTGCCATCGTGACCAGTGAACTGAGATGCAAGGCGGAGCTTTACCTAGCAGTTGGACTTGTAGATGACCTGGAGCCAGTGGGTCTGGCCCGACAAGAATCATTGATATATAAGAGAAAAGGGCCAGCCTGTAGACCCCCATAGAGACTGCCAGAGGACCGGACAGCATGCGATTTGACACACTGAACTCTGTCTGCAGTGGTGAACCAGGCAAGGCAGTCATAAAAAGGCTACTGAGTCTGCCGATAAGAATATGGTGATTGACAGAGTCGAAAGCCTTGAAGACGGCTGCACAGTACTGTCTTTTATCGATGGCGGTTATGATATCGTTTAGTACCTTGAGTGTGGCTGAGGTGCACCTGTGACCGGCTCGGAAACCAGATTGCACAGCGGAGAAGGTACGGTGGGATTCGAGATGGTCAGTGACCTGTTTGTTGACTTGGCTTTCGAAGACCTTAGATAGGCAGGGCAGGATGGATTTAGGTCTGTAACAGTTTGGGTCCAGGTTGCGCAGTCATCCCCCTTTGAAGAGGGGGATGACTGCGGCAGCTTTCCAATCCTTGGGGATCTCAGACGATTAGAAAGAGAGGTTGAACAGGCTGGTAATAGGGGTTGCGACAATGGCGGCGGATAGTTTCAGAAATAGAGGGTCCAGATTGTCAAGCTCAGCTGATTTCTACGGGTCCAGGTTTTGCAGCTCTTTCAGAACATCTGCTATCTGGATTTGGGTAAAGGAGAACCTGGAGAGGCTTGGGCGAGGAGCTGCGGGGGGGGCGGAGCTGTTGGCCGAGGTTGGAGTAGCCAGGCGGAAGGCATGGCCAGCCGTTGAGAGATGCTTATTGAAGTTTTCGATAATCATGGATTTATCGGTGGTTACCGTGTTACCTAGCCTCAGTGCAGTGGGCAGCTGGGAGGAGGTGCTCTTGTTCTCCATGGACTTCACAGTGTCCCAGAACGTTTTGGAGTTGGAGCTACAGGATGCAAACTTCTGCCTAAAGAAGCTGGCCTTAGCTTTCCTGACTGACTGCGTGTATTGGTTCCTGACTTCCCTGAACAGTTGCATATCGCGGGGACTATTCGATGCTATTTCAGTCCGCCACAGGATGTTTTTGTGCTGGTCGAGGGCAGTCAGGTCTGGAGTGAACCAAGGGCTGTATCTGTTCTTAGTTCTGCATTTTTTGAACGGAGCATGCTTATCTAAAATGGTGAGGAAGTTACTTTTAAAGAATGACCAGGCATCCTCAACTGACGGGATGAGGTCAATGTCCTTCCAGGATACCCGGGCCAGGTCGATTAGAAAGGCCTGCTCACAGAAGTGTTTTAGGGAGCGTTTGACAGTGATGAGGGGTGGTCGTTTGACTGCGGCTCCGTAGCGGATACAGGCAATGAGGCAGTGATCGCCGAGATCCTGGTTGAAGACAGCGGAGGTGTATTTGGAGGGCCAGTCGGTCAGGATGACGTCTATGAGGGTGCCCTTGTTTACAGAGTTAGGGTTGCACCTGGTGGGTTCCTTGATGATTTGTGTGAGATTGAGGGCATCTAGCTTAGATTGTAGGACTGCCGGGGTGTTAAGCATATCCCAGTTTAGGTCACCTAACAGAACAAACTCTGAAGCTAGATGGGGGGCGATCAATTCACAAATGGTGTCCAGGGCACAGCTGGGAGCTGAGGGGGGTCGGTAGTAGCAGGCGGCAACAGTGAGAGACTTATTTCTGGAGAGAGTAATTTTCAAAATTAGTAGTTAGAACTGTTTGGGTATGGACCTGGAAAGTATGACATTACTTTGCAGGCTGTCTCTGCAGTAGACTGCAACTCCTCCCCCTTTGGCAGTTCTATCTTGACTGAAGATGTTATAGTTGGGTATGGAAATCTCTGAATTTTTGGTGGCCTTCCTGAGCCAGGATTCAGACACGACAAGGACATCAGGGTTAGCAGAGTGTGCTAAAGCAGTGAGTAAAACAAACTTAGGGAGGAGGCTTCTGATGTTGATGATGTAAAAAGCACTTTATAAATACATTTGATTGATTGATAAAGAGATAGAGATTTAGATATAGACAGATATAGACAGAGATAGAGATATAGATAGGTTGGATTCTGCAGCACTAGTACTAGACCAGACCTTGGAATTAATCTTTCTTTACCAGCGACATTTTACAATATATCAACATTTGAATGGTGATCTAAGCACACCATGTTTAGACTCAACTTAAACAGTTTCCTCTCTCCTGCCATTTTCTCTCAGAAGTGTTCAACCAGAGACCATTAGCGTCATTATGAAACACTCCCAACAGAGGGGTCAACGAGCGAACACATACCCGTTGTATGCCAGCGTCTTTGCCAGGCTACACTCCACACTTCCTTAGCCCCTGACTGGAGGACAGTCCTCTCTCGCTCAGCTCAGAGGCCAAGGCCTTTTTAGCCACAGGGCTCTTTCAAGGCCTAATGAGGCTGGCAGTGGCAACACAGTGGATTCGTCCTAAATGGCCCATATTCATTTTAAAGTACAATACTTTTGACCAGGGCCCATAGGACACCCTATTTCCCCATAGGGCTCTGGTCAAAAGTAGTGCACTATATAGGGAATAGGGTGCCACTTGGGATGCACAGTCTGTTTTGTGCTATGCGTTTGTACTTGCTCCTTTTTCTGTTGTAGTTTGACATATACATTCATATGGTGGAATGTTGTGCAATGTAGAGATTCATATTTTCCCAAAAATCTACAAAGTTTCAATACCGGGAATAATCCCTATTTATCCCGAGAGTCCTGGGAAATACTGCAAAAATCAGAAGTGCCCTTTTAAAACCAAGATGGTCACTATGCCAGGGTTCTCCCCAAATAAGAAGTGTGCCACCTTGTCGGCTTGGCTGCGCCACTATGGAAAGATTTCAGAGCAAATTAAATGTAAGTTTAGTCATGATAGTTACTCTATCTTTGATCGCCAGCGCATTTCAGAAGTAGCCCCACAGAGCGCCCTCCGAGTATAGCGCTGTTTCTTTGTAACGGCAGTCAAACAAAAGTCAAATGACCAAAGTTGCTAAACTTGCTAGATAACCTCCTTCAACGAATGACAGAATATCTCCCATATTTGGCTAAATCAAGTTGATGATTATAACGATAGCAGATCAGCTCGTGAATAACAGGGAGAGGAAGTGGAAATAGTTTAAATATCAAGGATCTGTTTAATATCCATATCAACTCTCATATTGTTTGTTGATCACACATTCTCTATGAGACAGCACAGAGAAGGGGGGAAAGAGGTATTTTGACATGCATAGGCGAGAGGCGTGCTTTGATAATGCATCCTATGGATTACAGAATAAAATGAGCTACAGGAGTGAGACAGGAGTCAGGATGTTGGGTTTCATTAGGATTGGAATTGAATAGGGAAATAGCCTATAGGTTCTAGGATGAGAATGTAGAATTTCCCCTCATTCCTTGTTAACGGATTTCATGCCTGTGACAGAGATGCTTATGTAGTGAATTGTACATAGGCCTATCAAATGTGTGACTGTCTGAAGATTTACAATGACAGCTGAAAGAGGCACATGCTCTTTAAAAGGCTACACTGTACGGTTTCCTGTGGGGTTTATTAACTGTATTCGGGTCTTGTGTGCAGGCCAGAGCGACCGGCAGTGTCAATTATGCGTGCGCTTTGAATTTATAGCGACTTTGTGTCAAATATGCTAGACTAAAGGCTTCAATGTGACAACCTGTTTGGATAATCTCCAATAAATGTTTTTGTTCATCTTTTGCTGAGGGATTTCATTAGTGCAGACATTGGGGAATTTTATTGTAATTTCCCGGGTCTTGTCATGTATTTTGGGGGGTAAACGTGAAGAGTGTTCCTGGTAATGTCCCGGGATCCCGATTACCCATGTTAATCCCTGGTGCTACAGTGAGGGAAAAAAGTATTTGATCCCCTGCTGATTTGCCCACTGACAAAGAAATGATCCGTCTATACATTTAATGGTAGGTTTATTTGAACAGTGGGAGACAGAATAACCACAAAATAATCCAGAAAAACGCATGTCAAAAATGTTATAAATGTATTTGCATTTTAATGAGGGAAATAAGTATTTGACCCCCTCTCAATCAGAAAGATTTCTGGCTCCCAGATGTCTTTGATACAGGTAACGAGCTGAGATTAGGAGCACACTCTCAAAGGGAGTGCTCCTAATCTCAGTTTGTTACCTGTATAAAAGACATCTGTCCACAGAAGCAATCAATCAATCAGATTCCAAACTCTCCACCATGGCAAAGACCAAAGAGCTCTCCAAGGATGTCAGGGACAAGATTGTAGACCTACACAAGGCTGGAATGGGCTACAAGACCGTCGCCAAGCAGCTTGGTGAGAAGGTGACAACAGTTGGTGTGATTATTCGCAAATGGAAGAAACACAAAAGAACTGTCAATCTCCCTCGGCCTGGGGCTCCATGCAAGATCTCACCTCGTGGAGTTGCAATGATCATGAGAACGGTGAGGAATCAGCCCAGAACTACACGGGAGGATCTTGTCAATGATCTCAAGGCAGCTGGGACCAAGAAAACAATTGATAACACACTACGCCGTGAAGGACTGAAATCCTGCAGCGCCCGCAAGGTCCCCCTCCTCAAGAAAGCACATATACATGCCCGTCTGAAGTTTGCCAATGAACATCTGAATAATTCAGAGGACAACTGGGTGAAAGTGTTGTGGTCAGATGAGACCAAAATGGAGCTCTTTGGCATCAACTCAACTCACCGTGTTTGGAGGAGGAGGAATGCTGCCTATGACCCCAAGAACACCATCCCCACCGTCAAACATGGAGGTGGAAACATTATGCTTTGGGGGTGTTTTTCTGCTAAGGGGACAGGACAACTTCACCGCATCAAAGGGACGATGGACGGGGCCATGTACCGTCAAATCTTGGCTGAGAACCTCCGTCCCTCAGCCAGGGCATTGAAAATGGGTAGTGGATGGGTATTCCAGCATGACAATGACCCAAAACACACGGCCAAGGCAACAAAGGAGTGGCTCAAGAAGAAGCACATTAAGGTCCTGGAGTGGCCTAGCCAATCTACAGACCTTAATCCCATAGAAAATCTGTGGAGGGAAAATCTGTGAAGGTTTGATTTGCCAAACGTCAGCCTCAAAACCTTAATGACTTCGAGAAGATCTGCAAAGAGGAGTGGGACAAAATCCCTCCTGAGATTTGTGCAAACCTGGTGGCCAACTACAAGAAACATCTGACCTCTGTGATTGCCAACAAGGGTTTTGCCACCAAGTACTAAGTCATGTTTTGCAGAGGGGTCAAATACTTATTTCCCTCATTAAAATGCAAATCAATTTATAACTGTTTATAATTTATAACTGTCTCTCACTGTTAAAATAAACCTACCATTAAAATGATAGACTCATAATTTCTTTGTCAGTGGGCAAACGTACAAAATCAGCAGGGGATCAAATACTTTTCTCCCTCACTGTATGTATTCACCAACATCAGAAGAATGCTGTGAGGATATCCCACCCTGTCCTCCTCACCATCTTGTACTCCTTCCACGTCCTCTGGAAGTCCATGGTTCCATCTTTTCTCCTCTGAATGACGGACCATCCTCCCCCTGCTGCCTCCATGTTGCAGTAGACCTACAGAGAGAGAGACAGAAAGACTGTGACATGAGTAGCTTACACACTACTCTCACACATGCAGTGCATATCATGACAATAAAGTAAAAGGAGTGACTCCTGTAGATGAGGCTCCCTGGTCCTTAGTTTTGTGTACCATGGTCAGAGGCCACAATGACAGAATGTGTCCTAAGCCCAGGGACGTAGCTTAGTGTAACCATGGACACTGACAGCAGCACAGCTGATAATGGACAGGAACACACTGTTGCCAGTCAGCCATCTGCGGCTTGGCAGGACACAACTGAGGAGGAGGACATCTGCTGTGTAGCTGTGCTGAAGAGGCCAGCCAAGAGTATTTCCAGCTCCAGCATATCACCCAGCCAGCCAGCCAATACCTGACATATTCCTGGGATATTGCTGTTGAATCTTTTGGCAAGTGGCTTTAGAGTACTGTATAATAATGGCAGCCACTTGCACGTAAACTAAAGTAGGTTACAGTCAAAAAGTGCAGCCATTTAATTGTTCATGTCTGTTTTTGCTGTTTCCATGCAAATGTAAAGCCAGGCCTGCATATATCATCTAATATATGCATCTATATTACACATTCTGCTAATAGAATGTACATCTCTTTTCCCCCTCTAATATTTATTGAAGATAATATATCAAGTTTTCCATACCTTTTTGGTCTCCTGTGTGTTGATGTGAATAGTATATGATCCACTGTTGTTGAAGCCAGCTTGAAAGACTTCAGAGCAGTCCCGATACTTTCTCTCCTCATGAGATGAATCTCTCTGCTTAAAGGCAAGGTTGCTGTTTGCCACCACTGTTTAAATACATAATGAAACAAGAGCAAACACATTATCAGCTAGGCTACAATTTGAATGCATCCAACATCCTTTGTAATCAACAGCCTAGACTGGGTCAGGTCCTATTAGAACAGGTTCTTATGTAATCAACAGCCCAGACTGGGTCAGGTCCTATTAGAACAGGTTCTTATGTAATCAACAGCCCAGACTGGGTCAGGTCCTATTAGAACAGGTTCTTATGTAATCAACAGCCCAGACTGGGTCAGGTCCTATTAGAACAGGTTCTTATGTAATCAACAGCCCAGACTGGGTCAGGTCCTATTAGAACAGGTTCTTATGTCATCAACAGCCCAGACTGGCTCAGTTCCTATTAGAACAGGTTCTTATGTCATCAACAGCCCAGACTGGCTCAGGTCCTATTAGAACAGGTTCTTATGTCATCAACAGCCCAGACTGGGTCATTTCCTATTAGAACAGGTTCTTATGTTCTGGAATGCATCTTCTTATGATCTTAGAACATGTGGACATTGAAATTAAGGCCGGTCCGTTCCACGTTTCAACCTATTTTCAACATCCATGGACGTCAGCCAGTGCCCACTGGGTTAGTCCAGCCTTCTTGGTCCAGTTATAGGCTTTATCTGTGCCCAGAGAATATCTTGTCTGAACCTGTGAACATTTGGCACAATATATCCTCCAGTACCTCTGTTGTATTTAACCCTACCTAGAGTTTTTAAAGCCAACTCCTTCTTCCTGCAAATAATTACTATCTATGCTATGATATTCATACCCCAGAGTATTTAATTTATACTTTCTGTAACAGGAAACATTGGCCCCAGTATCCATCCAGTACCTCCAGACCCTCTGTCCTTAGAGCAGAGTTTCAGCAGACTGTTGACGGTCTCAGTGAGCTGCTGTTGTTGGCTAAGCAGGATACTGTTGTTGCCAGTGGCCTGGTCCAGATGGGTCTGCAGCTCTGTGATCACAATGCTCTGTCTGGCTACCAGCTGCTGCAGGCTGGACCTCTCCTCCTGGAAGGTGACCAGCTCCTCATGGTGCCCAGACTCCAGCTCCTGCATCTTCTGCTCTAAGAGCCTGATCAATACAAGTGATTTGAAAATCAGTTGATCAGTCGATCAGTCAGTCAGCCAATAAATCAAGACAGAACTTTTCATGGGAAGAAAATCATTAATGTTGATTTGACCTGTTCTTGTCGTGCAGCTTGCTGATCTCTGTAGATTGGTGGAGGAGCTGGGTCTCCAGTTTGTTGGTGGACAGAGAGTTCTCCAGGAGCTGAATCTCCAGCCTGGAGGTCTGATTCAACACCTGTCCATCAGGAAGCTGTTACTATCATTCATATTCACCCAGTCAAGTGTATGGAGTGTATCTATATAGGCTAAAAGTGGCACCATGTATTTTAATGTACTTCATAGGCCTATTCATCCAATCAAATTAGGATAATTGCTGAGTAGGCTACATGATTAATAGTAAGTGTTACTGATATAACATGCACTTGAATGTTCTTTGGAGAGGGATATTTGTATATGATTCATACTGCACCTGGATCTCTACGTCTGTCAGTTTCCGTGTGTGCTGGGCAGTCTGGGTCAGGAGGTTGGTGCCTAGATTCAAGATGGCAACGGTGTGATTGTGGACAGCACTCTGCTGCAGCTGAGCCATCTCCACATTCAGACTGTCCTTCACATATCTCTCAATCTGACACACAAACACAGAGGAGGTATGAAGGGATGTTTAGGGCTTTTACCTCTCTCGCCAGAATCCGGGTGTTCTGCACACTCACATTTAATTTCAATGTTGGTCATGTCCTAGGAACATTCTCCAACTGGCTTAGCATTGAACATGTTCTCACATAGTTCAGAGAACGTTAAGAAACAACTTCCTTCTGTGGGAATTTCAGTACTTCAGCATAACGTTTCCCACAGGTTTCCTCTTGGTTCTATTTAAAGTCATGTTCTCAAATTGTTCCAAGAACTTGAAGAAAACTTTCCATAAAAAAACACAAGAAAACTTTTGTAATGTTCAGAGAATGTTCTAAAAATGTTATTTAAAAACATTAAGAAAGCGTTCCATAAAAGCGTTCCATTCTCAGCATCAACAAAACTCTATCCTCTGTCTTGTTAAGTGTTCGATCTTAATGAGTGTTTGTTTCCTTTTAAAATGGGGTCTGTTTGAATAGACAAAAAGAACAACTGTGAATGCGTTGTTATTAGTCCCGTCTAGCTCCATACTGGTGGCGCAGTGGACTAATTCCATGGATAGACGACAGAAGATGATGCCATGTCACAATAAAGAAGAAATGTGTTTGGATGATTAATGCCAACAAATGTATAGGATTAGTGTCCGATAGATGAGTTGTCTGACAACGTCATGAAAATGTGCTTTGTTATGATTCTGAAACATCAGATAGCGAGCAACAATGACAAAGAATCTGCCATGTGGGCAATCGTAGTTTTATCTTGTTCTTGAAACCATGTTGTGTTTTGACTGATTTCATGTCAATGCTTATATGGCTAAAATTTGATAGCTAGCTAACCAACAACTGTAATAATGTAATTGTGCTCGTTGTGAAAATGTATTTATGTTTTCAATAAACATTTGAAGACTAGTTATAGTTTACATGTTGTCAACAATCTAAGCCAACCCTGTCTGTTTTACCTCATATTTGTACACACATTGGTTTTGTTGCTAAACAACCAACTGGTTTATCTGTGCTTGCAGTTCAAAAAGGTAAACCCCAAATAAGCTAGTAGTGTTATTAAAAGTCTTTTTTTTTAAGTCTTACTGAAACATGGTGAATGTTTTAAGGAAGTTATTAAAAAACCTCAAAATAACCTATAATATCCATTTCCAGAACCTCTCTGCAACCTAAAAATAAAAGTTCCCAGAACAGAGACAAAATCTTCTGTTCTCAGAATGTTTGAAAACGTTGTTTTACCGGTCAGGAAACGTATGGCTTCGTTCCCACAACCAATGTGAAACCAAAAACATACGTTCCCACAACTTCCAAGGAACCAACCATAAATAACCTAATTATATCCAGGGTATTGGATATGGTCCGGTCTAAGGATTTCCTTGGCCCTGGTCAGCTACTTAGGGAGGGATCTTTCAGGGTTGTTGAGTTCAGTCATTTCCTTCTAGTCAACCAGGAGAGATCAGTCATGGGACTGCAACTGTATGTTTTCTGCCACAGATGCATAATGTGGACAGGGCTCAGCTGCCAATGACATTATCCATCTGAAGTTCACTGTCCTGATGATGATTACAATGAGGAGAGGTCTTTCCCAGCAATGTGCTTTAAAAATGTATAGTTTTTTTGTGATAGCTCAGGGTCATTCAGTGATTCATTGAAGTTTAGAGTTTTCCTGTTACCCTGCTTCCTGCTTTCAAGCCATGGCCTTTTCAGTTCATGTGAATCAGTTTAGCATTGGACAGCTTTTAAACTATGTATTTTCAAACATGTACATTTTGGAAATTACAGTTAAGTCGTCACAATAATCATATATGAAATATTTATATTGCAAAGTTAGAATTTCATGTCTCACTTTATCCCTGATTTAACGTAACAGATCACCCTAAGTATGATTTTCAACTTAAGAATGTCTACTTTGTTGCTAGATTTCCTCTGCACAGACAGAGGAAAGGCCTGGTCTCTATGACACTTACTGAAAGATTCCTTCTGCACAGACAGAGGAAAGGCCTGGTCTCTATGACACTTACTGAAAGATTCCTTCTGCACAGACAGAGGAAAGGCCTGGTCTCTATGACACTTACTGAAAGATTCCTTCTGCACAGACAGAGGAAAGGCCTGGTCTCTATGACACTTACTGAAAGATTCCTTCTGCACAGACAGAGGAAAGGCTTGGTCTCTATGACACTTACTGAAAGATTCCTTCTGCACAGACAGAGGAAAGGCCTGGTCTCTATGACACTTACTGAAAGATTCCTTCTGCACAGACAGAGGAAAGGCCTGGTCTCTATGACACTTACTGAAAGATTCCTTCTGCACAGACAGAGGAAAGGCCTGGTCTCTATGACACTTACTGAAAGATTCCTTCTGCACAGACAGAAAGGCCTAGTCTCCATGACACTTACTGAAAGATTCCTTCTGCACAGACAGAAAGGCCTGGTCTCCATGACACTTACTGAAAGATTCCTTCTGCACAGACAGAGGAAAGGCCTGGTCTCTATGACACTTACTGAAAGATTCCTTCTGCACAGACAGAGGAAAGGCCTGGTCTCTATGACACTTACTGAAAGATTCCTTCTGCACAGACAGAAAGGCCTGGTCTCCATGACACTTACTGAAAGATTCCTTCTGCACAGACAGAGGAAAGGCTTGGTCTCTATGACACTTACTGAAAGATTCCTTCTGCACAGACAGAGGAAAGGCTTGGTCTCTATGACACTTACTGAAAGATTCCTTCTGCACAGACAGAGGAAAGGCCTGGTCTCTATGACACTTACTGAAAGATTCCTTCTGCACAGACAGAGGAAAGGCCTGGTCTCTATGACACTTACTGAAAGATTCCTTCTGCACAGACAGAGGAAAGGCCTGGTCTCTATGACACTTACTGAAAGATTCCTTCTGCACAGACAGAGGAAAGGCCTGGTCTCTATGACACTTACTGAAAGATTCCTTCTGCACAGACAGAGGAAAGGCCTGGTCTCTATGACACTTACTGAAAGATTCCTTCTGCACAGACAGAAAGGCCTGGTCTCCATGACACTTACTGAAAGATTCCTTCTGCACAGACAGAAAGGCCTGGTCTCCATGACACTTACTGAAAGATTCCTTCTGCACAGACAGAGGAAAGGCCTGGTCTCTATGACACTTACTGAAAGATTCCTTCTGCACAGACAGAGGAAAGGCCTGGTCTCTATGACACTTACTGAAAGATTCCTGACACTTACTGAAAGATTCCTTCTGCACAGACAGAGGAAAGGCCTGGATTCTCTATGACACTTACTGAAAGATTCCCTCTGCACAGACAGAGGAAAGGCCTGGTCTCTATGACACTTACTGAAATATTCCCTCTGCACAGACAGAGGAAAGGCCTGGTCTCTATGACACTTACTGAAAGATTCCCTCTGCACAGACAGAGGAAAGGCCTGGTCTCTATGACACTTACTGAAAGATTCCCTCTGCACAGACAGAGGAAAGGCCTGGTCTCTATGACACTTACTGAAAGATTCCTTTCTGCACAGACAGAGGAAAGGCCTGGTCTCTATGACACTTACTGAAAGATTCCCTCTGCACAGACAGAGGAAAGGCCTGGTCTCTATGACACTTACTGAAAGATTCCTCTGCACAGACAGAGGAAAGGCCTTGGTCTCTATGACACTTACTGAAAGATTCCCTCTGCACAGACAGAGGAAAGGCCTGGTCTCTATGACACTTACTGAAAGATTCCCTCTGCACAGACAGAGGAAAGGCCTGGTCTCTATGACACTTACTGAAAGATTCCTTCTGCACAGACAGAGGAAAGGCCTGGTCTCTATGACACTTACTGAAAGATTCCTTCTGCACAGACAGAGGAAAGGCCTGGTCTCTATGACACTTACTGAAAGATTCCTTCTGCACAGACAGAGGAAAGGCCTGGTCTCTATGACACTTACTGAAAGATTCCTTCTGCACAGACAGAGGAAAGGCCTGGTCTCTATGACACTTACTGAAAGATTCCCTCTGCACAGACAGAGGAAAGGCCTGGTCTCTATGACACTTACTGAAAGATTCCTTCTGCACAGACAGAGGAAAGGCCTGGTCTCTATGACACTTACTGAAAGATTCCTTCTGCACAGACAGAGGAAAGGCCTGGTCTCTATGACACTTACTGAAAGATTCCTTCTGCACAGACAGAGGAAAGGCCTGGTCTCTATGACACTTACTGAAAGATTCCTTCTGCACAGACAGAGGAAAGGCCTGGTCTCTATGACACTTACTGAAAGATTCCTTCTGCACAGACAGAGGAAAGGCCTGGTCTCTATGACACTTACTGAAAGATTCCTTCTGCACAGACAGAGGAAAGGCCTGGTCTCTATGACACTTACTGAAAGATTCCTTCTGCACAGACAGAGGAAAGGCCTGGTCTCTTTGACACCAACTGAAAGTGCAGTGTCAGACTGTTTATCTCTGCTGCTATGTGGTCTGAGCAGCTTCCCACGAAGGCAATTGAATAGTCGGCTAATGGAATCATTCAGGAATGAATTAATCTGTAAGATCAGAGTGCATTAAGATGCCAATGTTAATGCAGAGGAAAGGAAGAGAAGGTCTAGTGCAGTGTACACATGGCCAGAGTCCTCAAATAATCACACACTGCATTAGACATAATAAACCCAGGGGAATAGGGGCCCCGGGGCACCTATCAAATATACAGTAACAGTCAAAAGTTTGGACACACCTACTCATTCAAGGGTTTTTCTTTTTTTAAACTATTTTCTACATCAAAACTATGAAATAACACAAATAGAATCTTGCAGTAACCAAAAACGTGTTAAACAAATCAAATATATTTTATATTTAAGATTCTTCAAAGTAACCACCCTTTACCTTGATGATAGCTTTGCACACTCTTGGTATTCTCTCAACCAGCTTCATGAGGAATGCTTTTCCAACAGTCATGAAGGAGTTCCCACATATGCTGAGCTCTTGTTGGCTGCTTTTCCTCAGCACCACACTATAGCATTCATTTAATCAAAGAGGAAAACACATGACCTCAGTACCACACTATAGCATTCATTTAGTCAAAGAGGAAAACACATGACCTCAGTACCACACTATAGCATTCATTTAATCAAAGAGGAAAACACATTACCTCAGTACCACACTATAGCATTCATTTAATCAAAGAGGAAAACACATGACCTCAGTACCACACTATAGCATTCATTTAATCAAAGAGGAAAACACATGACCTCAGTACCACACTATAGCATTCATTTAATCAAAGAGGAAAACACATTACCTCAGTACCACACTATAGCATTCATTTAATCAAAGAGGAAAACACATGACCTCAGTACCACACTATAGCATTCATTTAATCAAAGAGGAAAACACATGACCTCAGTACCACACTATAGCATTCATTTAATCAAAGAGGAAAACACATGACCTCAGTACCACACTATAGCGTTCATTTAATCAAAGAGGAAAACACATTACCTCAGTACCACACTATAGCATTCATTTAATCAAAGAGGAAAACACATTACCTCAGTACCACACTATAGCATTCATTTAATCAAAGAGGAAAACACATTACCTCAGTACCACACTATAGCATTCATTTAATCAAAGAGGAAAACACATGACCTCAGTACCACACTATAGCATTCATTTAATCAAAGAGGAAAACACATGACCTCAGTACCACACTATAGCATTCATTTAATCAAAGAGGAAAACACATTACCTCAGTACCACACTATAGCGTTCATTTAATCAAAGAGGAAAACACATTACCTCAGTACCACACTATAGCATTCATTTAATCAAAGAGGAAAACACTATAGCGTTCATTTAATCAAAGAGGAAAACACATGACCTCAGTACCACACTATAGCGTTCATTTAATCAAAGAGGAAAACACATTACCTCAGTACCACACTATAGCGTTCATTTAATCAAAGAGGAAAACACATTACCTCAGTACCACACTATAGCGTTCATTTAATCAAAGAGGAAAACACATTACCTCAGTACCACACTATAGCGTTCATTTAATCAAAGAGGAAAACACATTACCTCAGTACCACACTATAGCGTTCATTTAATCAAAGAATGGCCATGGAGAGGAACTCCTGAAACTATGAAGACAGTGAAACTGATATCCCACAAATACACTGAGGTTGAAGTTCTCTGAAAAGCATGGCCCCACATAAAAACTATATTATTGTTGCTTTCTGAACTGTCAACTGTTCTCCTGGTCGTTTTCAGATGCACATATCAAAAACATTTGATGGTGCAGTGAGATGAAGAATAGTTTGTCATTTTATATTCACTGCATGTATGCAGGGTTCACCCTTAAGCATAGCCTGTATTACATTATACCAAATGCAATTACCAAACTCAGCACTGGTAATACTGAAGTGGCAGTCTGTTACTACTGAAGTGGCCTTGTTCTCCCTGACAGAATCATCTCTGGTTTTCCTTGGAATGTGAATGCTGCTGGCCTAGGTCCCGGTGGGTCAGGGAACACATAGACAGAGACACAGACAGAGAGACAGACAGAGAGACAGACAGAGACAGAGACACAGACAGAGACACAGACAGAGACACAGACAGACACAGACAGACAGAGACACAGACAGACACACAGACAGAGACACAGACAGAGACACAGACAGAGACACAGACAGACAGACACAGACACAGACACAGACACAGACAGAGAGACAGACAGACAGACACAGACAGACAGACACAGACACAGACAGAGACACAGACACAGACACAGACACACAGACACAGACACAGACACAGACAGACAGACAGACAGACAGACAGACAGACAGACAGACAGACAGACAGACAGACAGACAGACAGACAGACAGACAGACAGACAGACAGACAGAGCACTGCCTAACGCTGAGCCCATTCCTTGAAATTGACTCCCCAGCCCTGGATTGGGCCAATGTGACATAGTGTGAGAGGGTTCAGACAGACAACACAGTGTTTTCTTAAGGACAGCCAGGCCAGCCGGACACACTCAGAATATAACAACCCAGCGACCAAGAGCCACAGCCTGTCTGTCACATTTTACCACGGCCCAGTCAAACAAGTCCCTGTCATCAATCTCTCATCCCTGGGGCTGCAACATAGTCCCTGGGTCCACACACACTGGAACAACAGTCCTTTTGAAATGACAGTGTTTTTAATTAATAATGCGGGATATGGTGCATTCCTCACTTATGGGGTTAAGAGAGAGATTTGTTAGTATCCTTAAGGTTTCTGTTTCTGTTGGGTTGGTGCTCATGTCATTTAGAGCTGTTCGCTGTAATGGAGTAATCCAAACAACAGATCTCCCCAGATATACAGTATCTATTGTATACTGTACTATGGGGAGTCAAATGTAGATAGGCTGTAAAGCAATGATGAATTGTACTGGGGTATCTTATATCTTATTGCTCTTGAGTAAACAGAGACAGAGGAAAGAGATGGATCCAGGTGGGACCGAGCCAAATGTTGTCCTATAATAATAATATTCATTATGGCAGGACACATTTGGCTCGGCCCAAATAGTTCATGGGGTTGAAACACATTCAATGCTGATAATGTGCACTTAAAGATGCACTGTGCAGAAATCGTTCACCCATTTCCTGGTTGCTAAAATTCTAATTGTTTGCCGATCTACCACTTCTTAGACTTGCTTTCAACAACAATGACATATCTATAACTCACATTTCTATGTGAATTTGGTCAGGTCGCTCAAAAAGTTAGATATTTAATACAGTATAAAACACTACAAATAGATTTTAAAGTGATGAAATGCAGTATACTTTCTAGCTTTGGCCAGATGTTCCACCTCTATATAACTTTGATAACAACAATGGCTAATGTGTTATAAATGCAATAGCACATAGTTCAATCTGATAAAAAGCTGATCATTTTGACCTGCACAGCCATGGGATATGGCATGCATTTCCTTCCAGAGTATAAATATCTGATAAAACTCTGTTTAGACTGAAATGTCAGGCTTTAATCTTTATATCAACTATACTGTATGCTTGGAGAACATGCTCTTACTTTGTGAAGCCACTGTGTGTAGTTGTCCATGACGTTCTCCAGGTGTTGGATCCTCTGGTTCCCCAGAGCTGGAGCCAGTCCTGGGAGCTTGGGCTTTTTCAGGGGGGCATCTCCCTGTAGAGTGTTCCCCTGGTACTGGCCCTGTCCCTGGCTGGTGCTGGAGCTGCCGACCCCCTCCGCCTCCGTCAAGCACGGCCTGTTCCCCCCAGCGTTATCTGGTAGCAGGAAGGTATAGGTGCAGGATCCGTGCTGGATAGAGTTGTACTGGTGAGCGTTAGTGTTAGTGCTGGCGCTCATGGACCCGCTGCCAGCTATGTCCCCTGGGCCCCTGGGCAGCTCTTCCAGAGACACAGACACATAGCCCGTCAGTAGCAGCAGAAGGGCAGCCAGAACCAGCCAGATCATGTGGCAGCTGGGTGGGCAGGGCAGGAAGTACCACGGCATGGCAGCAGGAAACACAGGCTAACACAGGTCCTCTTTTATGGCTTCTGTCTGTCTTCTGTCTCTCTTCACAGCATGTCTTCCAGTCCTGTCGTCAATCAGACGGTTGGGAGGTAGACCGTCGATCCAGAAAGATGACCGCTTCCCATCAGTAGGAATGGATGAGTAGTCCTCTCAAGTGTCAGTGTGGAACTCATCCCAATTCATCACCAGTTGTCTTGTTAGTTGTTGTTGCTGGTCCAGATCCAGGACAGGGATCCACACTACACAGTTGTGTGATGTAGACTACATTGTCAGTCAGTGGAGGGATCTGTGTTGTATCCTCCTCCTCATGGCTGGCTGTATGTAGTGCTGTTCCTCATGTCTGCCTGTCTGTATGTGAGTTTAGAGTGCTTTAACGGGGTGGGGGGGACACACTGGAACGTCCAACTCTGGGCAGGCTCTGTGCCTCCCATACTGAGGGACTGATCGAATGGAATGTGAGAGAGAGAGAGTATGGGGTTGTGTGTGTTTGAGAGAGAGCGAGAGAGAGAGGTATGAGATTCAGTTCTATTAATATAGTCCTGATTTGAAAACACTTCCACAACACAGGCTTGAATGAATGCCTGGTCCATATATAATGACCCCACAGTCTGTAATTCAGACAGATATCTACCGAGAGCAGGAGATGGGCTCTCAGACACTCTTTATGTACAGTGTCTTCATTTCATCTTCATTTAATCATGCAATCATATCCAGCTCTCCCTCATAGGAATGTAAACGTCTCCCATATTGAAAATAAAACGTTGTTTCAATGTATGGAAGGAGGATGGTTTTCTGGGGAAATGAGGGCCAACTCTGAGGGCACGCTCTGCCATCTTTAAAAGAACAAACAGTTTTCTGTTTTAAGGTACCCTGATTTGGTAAAACAAAACAACTCCTGCTAGACTTCAGGACTGAAGACGATGTGTAGGAATCAAACTAAAGACTCCTGCTAGACTTCAGGACTGAAAAGGAGGTGTAGGAATCAAACTAAAGACTCCTGCTAGACTTCAGGACTGAAAAGGAGGTGTAGGAATCAAACTAAAGACTCCTGCTAGACTTCAGGACTGAAAAGGAGGTGTAGGAATCAAACTAAAGACTCCTGCTAGACTTCAGGACTGAAGAGGAGGTGTAGGAATCAAACTAAAGACTCCTGCTAGACTTCAGGACTGAAAAGGAGGTGTAGGAATCAAACTAAAGACTCCTGCTAGACTTCAGGACTGAAGAGGAGGTGTAGGAATCAAACTAAAGACTCCTGCTAGACTTCAGGACTGAAGAGGAGGTGTAGGAATCAAACTAAAGACTCCTGCTAGACTTCAGGACTGAAGAGGAGGTGTAGGAATCAAACTAAAGACTCCTGCTAGACTTCAGGCCTGAAGAGGAGGTGTAGGAATCAAACTAAAGACTCCTGCTAGACTTCAGGACTGAAGAGGAGGTGTAGGAATCAAACTAAAGACTCCTGCTAGACTTCAGGACTGAAAAGGAGGTGTAGGAATCAAACTAAAGACTCCTGCTAGACTTCAGGACTGAAAAGGAGGTGTAGGAATCAAACTAAAGACTCCTGCTAGACTTCAGGCCTGAAGAGGAGGTGTAGGAATCAAACTATAGACTCCTGCTAGACTTCAGGCCTGAAGAGGAGAAGTAGAAGGATGGAGCAGAAGCTGACTTTTTCTATGTCCTCATTCTAGTGACCATGCTGGGGTTGTTGTCAGAAAGCTGCTCTTTCACCCATTTGGCTCGTAGACCCTGCTATGCTCCTTACTCTCCTGCCACAGACAGTCACAGTGCTCGACTCTCTCCTCCTCATCGTTTTAGTTCTAGAATGAAACCCTGTGTTACTGAGAGGTATTTCCCAAAGCCAAACTTGGAACTGGACTCTAAGTTCATAC
>NW_026289453.1:0-42500 GCF_023373465.1 Oncorhynchus keta
GGTATATTAGGTGGTATATTCCTATACTGTATAGTGCCCTACGTCTGACCAGGGCTAGGTGGTATATTAGGTGGTATATTAGGTGGTATGTTCTATACTGTAGTGCCTACGTCTGACCAGAGGTGATGTTACTTGTATATACGGCCAGGGCTAGAACGGTATATTAGGTGGTATATTCCTACACTGTATAGTGCCCTACGTCTGACCAGGGCTAGGTGGTATATTAGGTGGTATATTGGGTGGTATATTAGGTGGTATATTCCTACACTGTATAGTGCCCTACGTCTGACCAGGGCTAGTGGTAATATTAGGGTGGTATATTAGGTGGTATATTCCCCACACTGTATAGTGCCCTACGTCTGACCAGGGCTAGGTGGAATTAGGGTGGTATATTAGTGGTATATTCCTACTGTATAATTGCTACGTCTGACCAGGGCTAGTGGTATATTAGGTGGTATATTCCCTACACTGTATAGTGCCCCACGTCTGGCAGGCTAGGTGGTATATAAGGTGGTATATTCCTACACTGTATAGTGCCCTATGTCTAACCAGGGCTAGGTGGTATATTAGGTGGTATATTCCTACACTGTATAGTGCCCCAATGCCTGACCAGAATGGGTGGTATATTAGTGGTATATTAGGTGTATATTCCTACACTGTATAGTGCCTATGTCTAACCAGGGCTAGGTGGTATATTAGGTGGTATATTAGGTGGTATATTCTACACTGTATAACCCTACGTCTGACCAGGGGCTAGTGGTATATTAGGTGGTATATTGGGTGGTATATTCCTATACTGTATAGTGCCCCACATCTGACCAAGGCTAGGTGGTATATTAGGTGGTATATTATGTGGTATATTCCTACACTGTATAGTGCCCTACGTCTGACCAGGGCTAGGTGGTATATTAGGTATATTAGGTGGTATATTCCTACACTGTATAGTGCCCTACGTCTGACCAGGGCTAGGTGGTATATTAGGTGGTATATTCCTACACTGTATAGTGCCCTACGTCTGACCAGGGCTAGGTGGTATATTAGGTGGTATATTCTACACTGCATATATGTCTATTAGGTGGTATATACTGTATAGTGCCCTACGTCTGACCAGGGCTAGTGGTATATTAGGTGTATATTCCTACACTGCATAGTGCCCTATGTCTAACCAGGGTATATTAGGTGGTATATTAGGTGGTATATTGGTATATTCCTATACTGTATAGTGCCCTACATCTGACCAGGGCTAGGTGGTATATTAGGTGGTATATTATGTGGTATACACTGTATTGCCCCGTCTGACCAGGGCTACTGTATTAGTGCCCTGTACGTCTGACCAGGGCTAGGTGGTATATTAGGTGGTATATTCTACACTGTATAGTGCCCTACATCTGACCAGGGCTAGGTGGTATATTAGGTGATATATTCCACACTGTATAGTGCCCTATGTCTGACCAGGGCTAGGTGGTATATTAGGTGGTATATTGATATCTACACTGTATAGTGCCCTACGTCTGACCAGGGCTAGGTGGTATATTAGGTGGTATATTCCTACACTGTATAGGGCCCTACGCCTGACCAGGGCTAGGTGGTATATTAGGTGGTATATTCCTATACTGTATAGTGCTCTACGTCTGACCAGGGCTAGGTGGTATATTAGGTGGTATATTAGGTGGTATATTCCTACACTGTATAGTGCCCTACGCCCGACCAGGGCTAGGTGGTATATTAGTATATTGCCACTGTATAGTGCCCTATGTCTGACCAGGGCTAGGTGGTATATTAGGTGGTATATAGGTCCTATACTGTATAGTGCCCTACGCCTGACCAGGGCTAGGTGGTATATTAGGTGGTATATTAGGTGGTATATTACGTGGTATATTCCTATACTGTATAGTGCTCTACGCCTGACCAGGGCTAGATATATTAGGTGGTATATTAGGTGGTATATTCCTACACTGTATAGTGCCCTTCTGACCAGGGCTAGGTGGTATATTAGGTGGTATATTAGGTGGTATATTCCTACACTGTATAGTGCCCTATGTCTGACCAGGGCTAGGTGGTATATTAGGTGGTATATTCTACACTGTATAGTGCCCTACATCTGACCAGGGCTAGGTGGTATATTAGGTGGTATATTCCTACACTGTATAGTGCCCTACGTCTGACCAGGGCTAGGTGGTATATTAGGTGGTATATTCCTACACTGTATAGTGCCCTATGTCTGACCAGGGCTAGGTGGTATATTAGGTGGTATATTAGGTGGTATATTCCTACACTGTATAGTGCCCTACATCTGACCAGGGCTAGGTGGTATATTAGGTGGTATATTAGGTGGTATATTCCTATACTGTATAGTGCCCTACCTGACCAGGGCTAGGTGGTATATTAGGTGGTATATTCCTACACTGTATAGTGCCCTACGTCTGACCAGGGCTAGGTGGTATATTAGGTGGTATATTAGGTGGTATATTCCTACACTGTATAGTGCCCTACGTCTGACCAGGGCTAGGTGTATATTAGGTGGTATATTAGGTGCCCTACATCTGACAGGGCTAGTGGTATATTAGTATTAGGTGGTATATTCTACACTGTATAGTTGACCAGGGCTAGGTGGTATATTAGGTGGTATATTCCTACACTGTATAGTGCCCTATGTCTGACCAGGGCTAGGTGGTATATTAGGTGGTATATTTACACTGTATAGTATATGTCTGACCAGGGCTAGGTGGTATATTAGGTGGTATATTCTATGTATAGTGCCCTACGTCTGACCAGGGCTAGGTGGTATACGTCTGACCAGGCTAGGTGGTATATTAGGTGGTATATTAGGTGGTATATTCCTACACTGTATAGTGCCCTACGTCTGACCAGGGCTAGGTGGTATATTAGAGGTATATTGGTATATTCCTACACTGTATAGTGCCCTACGTCTGACCAGGGCTAGGTGGTATATTAGGTGGTATATTCCTACACTGTATAGTGCCCTACGTCTGACCAGGGCTAGGTGGTGGTATATTAGGTGGTATATTCCTACACTGTATAGTGCCCTACGTCTGACCAGGGCTAGGTGGTATATTAGGTGGTATATTCCTACACTCTATAGGGCCCTACGTCTGACCAGGGCTAGGTGGTATATTACGTGGTATATTCCTATACTGTATAGTGCCTCTACGCCTGACCAGGGCTAGGTGGTATATTAGGTGGTATATTAGGTGGTATATTCCTACACTGTATAGTGCCCTACATCTGACCAGGGCTAGGTGGTATATTAGGTGGTATATTAGGTGGTATATTCCTATACTGTATAGTGCCCTACGTCTGACCAGGGCTAGGTGGTATATTAGGTGGTATATTAGGTGGTATATTCCTACACTGTATAGTGCCCTACGTCTGACCAGGGCTAGGTGGTATATTAGGTGGTATATTCCTACACTGTATAGTGCCCTACGTCTGACCAGGGCTAGGTGGTATATAAGGTGGTATATTCCTACACTGCATAGTGCCCTATGTCTAACCAGGGCTAGGTGGTATATTAGGTGGTATATTCCTACACTGTATAGTGCCCTACATCTGACCAGGGCTAGGTATATTCCTACACTTTAGTGCCCTACGCCTGACCAGTGGGCTAGTGGTATATTAGGTGGTATATTCCTACACTGTATAGTGCCCTACGTCTGACCAGGGCTAGGTGGTATATTAGGTGGTATATTAGGTGGTATATTATACTGTTAGGCCCTACATCTGACCAAGGTATATAGGTATATTATGTCCTACACTGTATAGTGCCCTACGCCTGACCAGGGCTAGGTGGTATATTAGGTGGTATATTCCCTACACTGTATAGTGCCCTACATCTGACCAGGGCTAGGTGGTATATTAGGTGGTATATTCCTACACTGTATAGTGCCCTACATCTGACCAGGGCTAGGTGGTATATTAGGTGGTATATTCCTACACTGTATAGTGCCCTACGTCTGACCAGGGCTAGGTATATTAGTGATATATTCCTACACTGTATAGTGCCCTACATCTGACCAGGGCTAGGTGGTATATTAGGTGGTATATTAGGTGGTATATTCCTATATTCCTATACTGTATAGTGCCCTACGTCTGACCAGGGCTAGGTATATTAGGTGGTATATATTAGGTGGTATATTCCTACACTGTATAGTGCCCTACGCCTGACCAGGGCTAGGTGGTATATTAGGTGGTATATTCCTACACTGTATAGTGCCCTACATCTGACCAGGGATAGGTGGTATATTAGGTGGTATATAGGTGCCCTATATCTGACCAGGGCTAGGTGGTATATTAGGTGGTATATTCCTACACTGTATAGTGCCCTATGTCTGACCAGGGCTAGGTGGTATATTAGGTGGTATATTCCTACACTGTATAGTGCCCTACGTCTGACCAGGGCTAGGTGGTATATTAGGTGGTGGTATATTCCTACACTCTATAGGGCCCTACGTCTGACCAGGGCTAGGTGGTATATTAGGTGGTATATTCCTATACTGTATAGTGCCCTACGTCTGACCAGGGCTAGGGGATATATTAGGTGGTATATTAGGTGGTATATTCCTACACTGTATAGTGCCCTACGTCTGACCAGGGCTAGGTGGTATATTAGGTGGTATATTCCTACACTGTATAGGGCCCTACTGACCAGGGCTAGGTGGTATATTAGGTGGTATATTCCTATACTGTATAGTGCCCTACGTCTGACCAGGGCTAGGTGGTATATTAGGTGGTATATTAGGTGGTATATTCCTATACTGTATAGTGCTCTACGTCTGACCAGGGCTAGGTGATATATTAGGTGGTATATTAGGTGGTATATTCCTACACTGTATAGTGCCCTACGTCTGACCAGGGCTAGGTGGTATATTAGGTGGTATATTAGGTGGTATATTCCTACACTGTATAGTGCCCTACGCCTGACCAGGGCTAGGTGGTATATTAGGGGTATATTCTACACTGTATATTCGTCTGACCAGGGCTAGGTGGTATATTAGGTGGCATATTCCTACACTGTATAGTGCCCTACGTCTGACCAGGGCTAGGTGGTATATTAGGTGGTATATTCCTACACTGTATAGTGCCCTAACGTCTGACCAGGGCTAGGTGGTATATTAGGTGGTATATTCCTACACTGTGGTAGTGCCCTACGTCTGACCAGGGCTAGGTGGTATATTCCTATACTGTATAGTGCCCTACGTCTGACCAGGGCTAGGTGGTATATTAGGTGGTATATTAGGTGGTATATTCCTATACTGTATAGTGCCCTACATCTGACCAGGGCTAGGTGGTATATTAGGTGGTATATACTGTATAGTGCCCTACGTCTGACCAGGGCTAGGTGGTATATTAGGTGGTATATTAGGTGGTATATTCCTACACTGTACAGTGCCCTACGTCTGACCAGGGCTAGGTGGTATATTAGGTGGTATATTCCTACACTGTATAGTGCCCTACGTCTGACCAGGGATAGGTGGTATATTAGGTGGTATATTAGGTGGTATATTCCTACACTGTATAGTGCCCTACGCCTGACCAGGGCTAGGTGGTATATTAGGTGGTATATTCCTACACTGTATAGTGCCCTATTTCTGACCAGGGCTAGGTGGTATATTAGGTGGTATATTCCTATACTGTATAGTGCCCTACGCCTGACCAGGGCTAGGTGGTATATTAGGTGGTATATTCCTACACTCTATGGGGCCCTACGTCTGACCAGGGCTAGGTGGTATATTACGTGGTATATTCCTATACTGTATAGTGCTCTACGTCTGACCAGCGCTAGTGGTATATTAGGTGGTATATTAGGTGGTATATTCCTACACTGTATAGTGCCCTACGTCTGACCAGGGCTAGGTGGTATATTAGGTGGTATATTAGGTGGTATATTCCTACACTGTATAGTGCCCTACGTCTGACCAGGGCTAGGTGGTATATTAGGTGGTATATTCCTACACTGTATAGTGCCCTATGTCTGACCAGGGCTAGGTGGTATATTAGGTGGTATATTCCTATACTGTATAGTGCCCTACGTCTGACCAGGGCTAGGTGGTATATTAGGTGGTATATTCCTACACTCTATAGGGCCCTACGTCTGACCAGGGCTAGGTGGTATATTACGTGGTATATTCCTATACTGTATAGTGCTCTACGTCTGACCAGCGCTAGGTGGTATATTAGGTGGTATATTAGGTGGTATATTCCTACACTGTATAGTGCCCTACGTCTGACCAGGGCTAGGTGGTATATTAGGTGGTATATTCCTATACTGTAGAGTGCCCTACGTCTGACCAGGCCTAGGTGGTATATTAGGTGGTATATTAGGTGGTATATTCCTACACTGTATAGTGCCCTACGTCTGACCAGGGCTAGGTGGTATATTAGGTGGTATATTCCTACACTGTATAGTGCCCTACGCCTGACCAGGGCTAGGTGGTATATTAGGTGGTATATTCCTACACTGTATAGTGCCCTACGTCTGACCAGGGCTAGGTGGTATATTAGGTGGTATATTCCTACACTGTATAGTGCCCTACATCTGACCAGGGCTAGGTGGTATATTAGGTGGTATATTAGGTGGTATATTCCTACACTGTGTAGGGCCCCACGTCTGACCAGGGCTAGGTGGTATATTAGGTGGTATATTCCTACACTGTATAGGGCCCTACGTCTGACTAGGGCTAGGTGGTATATTCGGTGGTATATTAGGTGGTATAATAGATGGTATATTCCTACACTGTACAGTGCCCTACGTCTGACCAGGGCTAGGTGGTATATTAGGTGGTATATTCCTACACTGTATAGTGCCCTACGTCTGACCAGGGCTAGGTGGTATATTAGGTGGTATATTCCTACACTGTATAGGGCCCTACGTCTGACCAGGGCTAGGTGGTATATTAGGTGGTATATTCCTACACTGTAAAGGGCCCTACGTCTGACCAGGGCTAGGTGGTATATTAGGTGGTATATTCCTACACTGTATAGTGCCCTACGTCTGACTAGTGCCCAGGGCTCTATGAAGGGAATGAGGTGCCATTTTGGACGTACCCTTAGACTTGCCATTGTGTCAGTTGCATTCTCATACACCAACATCATGACAATAATGTAGCCTAGTGCAACATGGCAATCACCCCTGCTTTGGCCCTTTTGAAATAGGCCTGAGCTTTTCATGTTGTATTTAACAGTAACCCAGCAGGAGGCCTCAGAGAGCTGTAGCTGGGGCCTAATCTGAGGTGTTGAGAATAATACATGCTCAATACTCCATGGACAGGTAGGCAACAGCCTGGGTACCAGGACGGAAAACTCAAATTGTGGCAGAATTATCATCAAGGGAAAAATATATCTGCTACGCATTTATTCAGCTCTCTCTTTTTCGTTCTTCTCGTTCTTCTCTCTCTCTCTCTCTCTCTCTCTCTCTCTCTCTCTCTCTCCCTCACTCTCTCTCTCTCTCTCTCTCACGCTCTCTCTCTGTGTGTCTCTCTCTCAGATAAATCTCTTTCTGATTTATCGACTAGTGCTAACCACCACTTGTTGTCCTCTCTACAAGGAGGGAAAGGAGAGATGCCAGTCACCTCTTAATGGGGTCATTCTCTGCATTCAGGGCTTCCCGGGGCCCCACTGCCATAAATCCCCCCACACCCAGGGTGCTTCCTGAAAGTGTCAGTGTCACCGTCTCCCGTTGCAGAGGTGATGTGATTTGTGACCTCACACATGGCGTTAGCCGCTAACGGTTGCTGAGCGATGTGGTGACAGGGAGAGTACACAAGCAAACAGCAGGGAGAAATGCAGCGTAAAGCACAGGCCAGATTACATACGGAGTGATGGCTATGTTACAGGCTTCATCGCTGGGTAAAATAGACTGGAGATGAGATAGACAGAAAGAAAGAGAAAGACGAAGGAGAAGATAATCCAAGTACAAGGCATGTCCAAGGTGTTGTGTTCACTCCTCTCTTTCCTCTAGGAGTAGATTCTAAGCAGATTGTGTTTTAGGTGGCAGTAATATTTCACATGATTGAGGAGGCCCCAGTAAATGGCTCAGTAAAAGGTAATGCGTTTGTGTCCCAAATAGCACCCTATTCCCGACATAGTGCACTACTTTTGACCAGAGCCCTATTAGCCCTGGTCAAAAGGAGTGCACTTAACAAGGAATAGGGTGCCATTTGGGAAGCAAGCCATGCCTTTCCTTTCCTTCTGACTCAGTGCCACTTTGCTGGGCTCAGTTGGAAGCTTACATGGTACCATGGCACTGTGAGAGGGTGACACACACACACACAGTGAGGGTGGATATGTGTGTTTGTAGGGCTTCTGCAGTGGTGACAGCTGGGATGTGTGTGTGTGTGTGTGTGTGTGTGTGTGTGTGTGTGTGTGGAGGAGGTGCAAACAGAGCAAGTGTCTAGTTATTTTATTCACATGCATGTTTAAGTGTGTGTGGTTGTGAGCAGTTTCATAGGACCTAATGCTGTTGTGTGTATATCGTAGAAAAGGCATTTTGTGGAAGCCTGCCAGCTTACATGCTCAGTGTGTGTGCTGAGTAACCAACGGTTGACTGTTGCTATGACAACCACTGCAGAGCCACCTGTAAGTGTTAAGGCTATAAAACACACGTCTGTCTGTTTCACGTGTGTCGATATGTCCACATCAAATCAAATCAATCAAATCAAATCAAATGTATTTGTCACATACGCATGGTTAACAGATGTTAATGTGAGTGTAGCGAAATGCTTGTGCTTCTAGTTCCGACAATGCCGTTATAACCAACGAGTAATCTAACCTAACAATTCCAAAACTACTACCTTATACACACAAGTGTAAAGGGATAAAGAATATGTACATAAAGATATGAATGAGTGATGGTACAGAGCGGCATAGGCAAGATGCAGTAGATGGTATCGAGTACAGTATATACATAAGAGATGAGTAATGTAGGGTATGTAAACAAAGTGGCATAGTTTAAAGTGGCTAGTGATACATGTATTACATAAAGATGCAGTAGATGATATAGAGTACAGTATATACATGTACATATGAGATGAATAACATAGGGTATGTAAACATTATATTAAGTAGCATTGTTTAAAGTGACTAGTGATATATTTTACATCAATTCCCATTATTAAAGTGGCTGGAGTTGAGTCAGTGTGTTGGCAGCAGCCACTCAGTGTTAGTGGTGGCTGTTTAACAGTCTGATGGCCTTGAGATAGAAGCTGTTTTTCAGTCTCTCGGTCACACACATACATGTGTCTGTGTGTGTACCTTCACATGTTCTATGTGTGTGTGCTGACTAGCTACGGCTGCCTGCTACAGGAATAAGCATTGACAGCCTCTGTAGACTGGCTTCTAACTCATTATTTAGGCTATTCATGTTTACATGTTGACATCTCCTCATACACGTGCCTGTTTATACCTCAACATGTTCTGTCAGCGTGTGCTGAGCAGCCAACGGCTGCCTGGCTGGGGCAGTAACGAGCGATGGCAGCCGCTGCAGAGTGCTCAGGGGCCAGGCCCGGGTCGAGCAATGATGAGGTCATTCAACAGGCGGGATTAGGGGCCGTGACAACTGGTGCAGCACTACTGCCAGCGCCAACTAATGTGGCAGGGCCAGTTGCGTTGGCACTAGCTTACGACCAGCCCGGGCCTCACTCCATCACGCCAGCCTCACCCCATGTTGTTTTTTCATTACCGGCGGACAAGCTGTGGCTTGCCAGGCCCGCAGCGTCAACTCACAGTTGGCATTGGCTCTCGCCATTCTCGCTGTGGTCACATGCTAGACCACAGGACTGGGAGTACCACAGCTCTCTGGGCAAATCTGATCTAGGATCAGATTACTCAGGAGAACAAACATTCGTTAAGTAAATTATGAAAGGCCGGTTTGGGATCCTTTGATAGGTGGTTGAGGCTTATTGGGGCGGACTAACACCATGTGAGAGAGAACTGTGGTGGTGTCACATGCTTGAGTCACAGCCTGATGAAGGAGGACAATAAGGACTGGTGGTGAAGGGGAAGAATATGAGTGCACTTACAACTGAGAGAGAGAGAGAGATGTCAACCAGTGTGTGGTTGAAAAATGCTGATCAGCTTCAATATAGTTCTCTGTCATCTGATGTGAAATATAAAATAGTTGGTTTCTAAAAAAACACATGATACAACCTGATATATGGTAGAGGGCAAGGCACAGACCCTGTTGAAATATGTGATCAGCTACAATCTACATTCTAGTTCAATATAAATCCTTTAAAATATGAAACATATGAAATGCTCTGTTTCTGTAAAACTTCATTACAGTATTTGCCATAGTTCTAAAACATGCCAAAAGTAATTCAATAATTTATTGCCTTTATTTAACCTGGTAAGTTAAATAGGCCTACATGTTGAGCATCTGTTGAATTAATCAATTTTCAGGCCGCAGTAAGTGTGGCGTTAAATTAGGTGACTTCACTCTGGGTTAATTTCTCTGGGTTTTATGAAAATAATTAATGAAAATGCATAAAACCAAACATCTCTGTGTTCGTGCCCAGTTATTTTCAACGGATGCCGGCCATAAAAGTAAAACCATTAGTTTGCCCGCCGAGACCAATTAGCCCAACATGGCTAAACAAACCTCGCTCCCGCTTTTACGACGTTCTCTTCTACACCCCCCTCCGTCTGCCTCTTTCTCTCCATCTCTCCTTCTCTCCCTCCACAGGGTTGGGCACCGAGCAGTAAGGTTTTAGACTGATGCCTAGGCCTTTTCTTGGTTGGTCGTAATTAATGATTAATCCTTCATTTTCTGACACATGCACATACACGTGCACGCAGGCGCACATACACACGAGCACGCACCACCCCTCCAGTCTTTGCCAGGGGCCTAACCATGGAGCAGGGGTCTATTTGAGGGGCCAGATGTGGGTCTGAGAGTGATCAGGTTGGAACTAGATGTGTCGTGGAGGAGAGTGAGACCACCAGGCTCATCCAGACAGACAAAAAGGACTATATAGGATTAGGTGAGAGCTTGACATGTCTTCATCCGCAATCCTATAAAATCAGACAGTCGGGATTAGGGGCCGTAAATTCTGTAATATGTCTCAATTTGATCATTTAAGCACACATTTTACATTCCATAAAATGAGTACAACTTTACTCCTCTGCGACACATAGGCTGCACAGGAGGTTGGTGGCACCTTAATTAGGGAGGAGGAGCTGGTGGTAATGGCTGGAGCAGATGCCATCCATCTGTTTGATGCCATTCCATTCCAGCCCCTCAGAAGCCTCCACTGGAAGTCTGTGTTCACACATGAAGCCCAATTCCAATCATTATTTTCACTAATTGGTATTTTCACCAATCACATCAGATATTTTCACGTCAAATATATTTCAGAGCCGATCTTTGGTCAGAAGACCAATTTGTCATTTTTAAATCAGAATTTGTGTTCCCAGAATAGCGCAGCGGTCTATGGCACTTGAGGCGTCACTACAGACACCCTGGTTCAAATCCAGGCTGTATCACAGCTGGCAGTGATTGGGAGTCCCATAGGGTGGCGCACAATTGGCCCAGCGTCGTCCGGGTTTGCCTAGTGTAGGCCGTCATTGTAAATAAGAATTTGTTCTTATCTGACTTGCCTAGTTAAATAAAGGTTACAATTTTTAAAAAGAATAATGTGTAAAAGCAGCTACAGAAGTACATCTATCAGAGGATATTTTCTCTGAACTGTAATGCCCACTAGGTGGCAGTATAACTACAGAATCACACTGCAGTGGGGAGCAATAACACCTGCCTGCATATTTGGGGGACCTCAGTAGAATCCACTGTCCATGTCAATACATTTCTCTAGCAGTAACATACATCCTATTATCTGAAACAGTATCATCACTTTCCCATTCCACATGAAGCCCACAGATTGTGTCTTACTGAGGAGAATGTTGAATATGGCTCACTGCTGTGTTAGTTTCTGCTGGAGTCCCTTAGCCTGGAATCCAAACTGATGTACTCACTGATGTACTCACTGATGTACTCACTGATGTACTCACTGATGTACTCAGGTTCACTGTTCTCTTCCTTTAGGACATTGAGACGTTTCAGACATTTAGCATACGCTCTCATCCAGAGTGACTACAGTAGTGTATTCATATTAAGGCATAGTAGTTAAGAGAGACAACCACATCTCACAGTCAGTTAGCAGACGCTCTCATCCAGAGTGACTACAGTAGTGTATTCATATTAAGGCATAGTAGTTAAGAGAGACAACCACATCTCACAGACATTTAGCAGACGCTCTCATCCAGAGTGACTACAGTAGTGTATTCATATTAAGGCATAGTAGTTAAGAGAGACAACCACATCTCACAGACATTTTCCAGAGTGACTACAGTAGTGTATTCATATTAAGGCATAGTAGTTCCACATCTCACAGTAATTTAGCAGAGTCCAGAGTGACTACAGTAGTGTATTCATATTAAGGCACAGTAGTTAAGAGAGACAACCACATCTCACAGTCATTTAGCAGACGCTCTCATCCAGAGTGACTTTCAGTAGTGTATTCATATTAAGGCATAGTAGTTAAGAGAGACAACCACATCTCACAGTCATTTAGCAGACACTCTCATCAGAGTGACTACAGTAGTGTATTCATATTAAGGCACAGTAGTTAAGAAGCATCAGACATTTAGCAGACACAGAGTGACTTCAGTAGTGTATTCATATTAAGGCACAGTAGTTGACAACCACATCTCACAGTCTAGGAAGCATCACTTTCAGTTTAGACTGCTTAGTGTATTCATATTAAGGCACAGTAGTTAAGAGAGACAACCACATTTCACAGTCATAGGAAGCATCACTCAGTTTAAAGCTTAGGTATTCATATTAAGGCACAGTAGTTAAGAGAGACAACCACATCTCACAGTCATAGGAAGCATCACTCAGTTTAAAGCTTAGGGTATTCATATTAAGGCACAGTAGTTAAGAGAGACAACCACATCTCACAGTCATAGGAAGCATCACTCAGTTTAAAGCTTAGGGGAGGACGGCTCATAATAAAAGATAGAAAGGAACACAGGGAATCGCAGGTAACACAAGGAAATCATGTGTTAAATGTATACAATACCATTCCACCTATTCTACTCCAGCCATTATACCACGAGCCCATCCTCCCTAATGAATGTCCACCAACCTCCTGTAATCACTTCTTATATACAATACCATTCCACCTATTCTACTCCAGCCATTATACCACGAGCCCATCCTCCCTAATGAATGTCCACCAACCTCCTGTAATCACTTCTTATATACAATACCATTCCACCTATTCTACTCCAGCCATTATACCACGAGCCCATCCTCCCTAATGAATGTCCACCAACCTCCTGTAATCACTTCTTATATACAATACCATTCCACCTATTCTACTCCAGCCATTATACCACGAGCCCATCCTCCCTAATGAATGTCCACCAACCTCCTGTAATCACTTCTTATATACAATACCATTCCACCTATTCTACTCCAGCCATTATACCACGAGCCCATCCTCCCTAATGAATGTCCACCAACCTCCTGTAATCACTTTCTTATATACAATACCATTCCACCTATTCTACTCCAGCCATTATACCACGAGCCCATCCTCCCTAATGAATGTCCACCAACCTCCTGTAATCACTTCTTATATACAATACCATTCCACCTATTCTACTCCAGCCATTATACCACGAGCCCATCCTCCCTAATGAATGTCCACCAACCTCCTGTAATCACTTCTTATATACAATACCATTCCACCTATTCTACTCCAGCCATTATACCACGAGCCCATCCTCCCTAATGAATGTCCACCAACCTCCTGTAATCACTTCTTATATACAATACCATTCCACCTATTCTACTCCAGCCATTATACCACGAGCCCATCCTCCCTAATGAATGTCCACCAACCTCCTGTAATCACTTCTTATATACAATACCATTCCACCTATTCTACTCCAGCCATTATACCACGAGCCCATCCTCCCTAATGAATGTCCACCAACCTCCTGTAATCACTTCTTATATACAATACCATTCCACCTATTCTACTCCAGCCATTATACCACGAGCCCATCCTCCTAATGAATGTCCACCAACCTCCTGTAATCACTTCTTATATACAATACCATTCCACCTATTCTACTCCAGCCATTATACCACGAGCCCATCCTCCCTAATGAATGTCCACCAACCTCCTGTAATCACTTCTTATATACAATACCATTCCACCTATTCTACTCCAGCCATTATACCACGAGCCCATCCTCCCTAATGAATGTCCACCAACCTCCTGTAATCACTTCATATATACAATACCATTCCACCTATTCTACTCCAGCCATTATACCACGAGCCCGTCCTCCCTAATGAATGTCCACCAACCTCCTGTAATCACTTCTTATATACAATACCATTCCACCTATTCTACTCCAGCCATTATACCACGAGCCCATCCTCCCTAATGAATGTCCACCAACCTCCTGTAATCACTTCTTATATACAATACCATTCCACCTATTCTACTCCAGCCATTATACCACGAGCCCATCCTCCCTAATGAATGTCCACCAACCTCCTGTAATCACTTCTTATATACAATACCATTCCACCTATTCTACTCCAGCCATTATACCACGAGCCCATCCTCCCCAATGAATGTCCACCAACCTCCTGTAATCACTTCTTATATACAATACCATTCCACCTATTCTACTCCAGCCATTATACCACGAGCCCATCCTCCCTAATGAATGTCCACCAACCTCCTGTAATCACTTCTTATATACATACAGCGTATTGGGAAAGTAATCAGACCCCTTCCCTTTTTCCACATTTTGTTACGTCTAATTCTAAAATGGATGACATTTTTTCCCCCTCATCAATCTACACACAATGCCCCATAATGACAAAGCTACACCAGTGTTTTTTTGGTTGAAATGTTCATAAATTGAAAAATACAATTTTAAAAAAGAAATCCCATAATTACATAAATACTTAGAACCTCTGCAATGACAATTAACATTTAGCTCAGTTGCATCCTGTTTCCATTCATCATCCTTGAGATGTTTCTACAACTTGATTGGAGTCCACCTGTGGTAAATTCATTGATTGGACATGATTTGGAAAGCCACATAACTGTCTATATAAAGTCCCACAGTTGACAGATGTCAGAGCAAAAACCAAGCCATGAGGTCGAAGGAATTGTCCGTAGAGCTCCGAGACAATATTGTGTCGAGGCTCAGAGTCACACTCTGATCTTAGAGATCCTTTTTATGTCTATATTTTGGTTTGGCCAGGCCGTGAGTTGGCGTGGGCATTCTATGCTTTGTGTTCTATGTTTTCTGGTCCTTCTGTAGCTCAGTTGGTAGAGCATGGCGCTTGTAACGCCAGGGTAGTGGGTTCGATCCCCAGGACCACCCATACGTAGAATGTATGCACACATGACTGTAAGTCGCTTTGGATAAAAGCGTCTGCTAAATGGCATATATAGATATATATATATTCTATTTCTGTGTGTTTGGCGGGTGTGGTTCTCAATCAGAGGCAGCTGTATATTGTTGTCTCTGATTGAGAACCATACAAAACCTTTTCCCACCTGTGTTTTGTGGGTAGTTGTTATCTGTTCTGTGTCTGCACCAGACAGAACTGTTTTGGTTTTATTCGTTCTCTTTTTGTTATTCAGTGTTCAGTTTTATTTAAATATAAGGAAGCCCGAGAGGCAGCTCGCAGCGACCACCCTGCGCTTTGGTCCACTTCTTCAAACAGCCGTTACACTCAGATCTGGGGAAGGGTACCAAAACATTTCTGCAGCATCGAAGATCCCCATGAACCCAGTGGCCTTCATCATTAAATGAGAAGATGCTTGGAACCACCAAGACTCTTTCTGGAGCTGGCTGCCCGGTCAAACAATCGGGGGAGAAGGGCCTTGGTCATGGAAGTGAGCAAGAACCTGATGGTCACTCTGAAAGAGCTCTAGAGTTCCTCTGTGGAGATGGGAGAACCTTCCAGAAGGACGGCCATCTCTACAGCACTCCAGACAGAAGCCACTCCTCAGAAAAAGGCACCGCAGCGAGCTTGGAGTTTGCCAAAAGGCACCTAAAGGACTATCAGACCATGAGAAACAAGATTCTCTGGTCTGATGAAACCAAGATTGAACTCCAAATGTCACGTCTGGAGGAAACCTGCCATCATCCCTACGGTGAAGCATTGTGGTGACAGCATCATGCTGTGGGGATGTTCTTCAGCGGCAGGGACTGGGAGACTAGTCAGGATCGACGGAAAGATGAACAGAGAAAATTACAGAGAGATCCTTAATGAAAACCTCTTCCAGAGTGCTGAAGACCTCAGACTGGGGCGAAGGTTCACCTTCCAATAGGACAACAACCCTAAGGACACAGCCAACACAATGTGGGAGTGGTTTCGGGACAAGTCTCTGAATGTCCTTGAGTGGACCAGCAAGAGCCCGGACTTGAACCCGATCTAACATCTTTGGTGAGACCTTGAAAGTAGCTCTGCAGCAACGCTCCCCATCCCACCTGACAGAGCTTGAGAGGTTCTGCAGAGAAGAATGGGAGAAACTCCACAAATACTGGTGTGCCAACCTTGTAGCGTCATACCCAAGAAGACTCAAGGCTGTAATCACTGCCAAAGGTGTTTCAAACAAGTAAAGGGTCTGAATACCTATGTAAATGTGATATTTCAATTTTTACATTTCTAATACATTTAGAAATATTTCTAAAACAGTTTTTGCTTTGTCATGATGTGGTAATTGTGTAGATTGATGAGGACATTAACATATTATTTTTGAATAAGGCTGTAACGTAACAAAAAGAGGTCTGAATACTTTTACAATTCACTGTATATCTTCACATGGATTGTTAATGTTCCCACTGTTTAAAATAATAAATGTCGGCTAATAGAGGAATGGTTTTAGAGATCTCCTCCCCAAACATTACAGTACATTCACAGTCTCTCTCCTCCCTAAACATTACAGTACATTCACAGTCTCTCTCCTCCCCAAACATTACAGTACATTCACAGTCTCTCTCCTCCCCAAACATTACAGTACATTCACAGTCTCTCTCCTCCCCAAACATTACAGTAAATTCACAGTCTCTCTCCTCCCCAAACATTACAGTACATTCACAGTCTCTCTCCTCCCCAAACATTACAGTACATTCAGTCTCTCTCCTCCCCAAACATTACAGTACATTCACAGTCTCTCTCCTCCCCAAACATTACAGTACATTCACAGTCTCTCTCCTCCCCAAACATTACAGTACATTCACAATCTCTCTCCTCCCCAAATATTACAGTACATTCACAGTCTCTCTCCTCCCCAAACATTACAGTACATTCAGTCTCTCTCCTCCCCAAACATTACAGTACATTCACAGTCTCTCTCCTCCCCAAACATTACAGTACATCCACAGTCTCTCTCCATTCCAAACATTACAGTACATTCACAGTCCCTCTCCTCCTCAAACATTACAGTACATTCACAGTCTCTCTCCTCCTCAAACATTACAGTACATTCACAGTCTCTCTCCTCCCCAAACATTACAGTACATTCAGTCTCTCTCCTCCTCAAACATTACAATACATTCACAGTCTCTCTCCTCCCCAAACATTACAGTACATTCACAGTCTCTCTCCCCTCCTCAAACATTACAGTACATTCACAGTCTCTCTCCTCCCTCCAAACATTACAGTACATTCACAGTCCCTCTCCTCCCCAAACATTACAGTACATTCACAGTCTCTCTCCTCCCCAAACATTACAGTACATTCACAGTCCCTCTCCTCCTCAAACATTACAGTACATTCATTACAGTCTCTCTCCTCCTCAAACATTACAGTACATTCCCCAAACATTCTCTCTCCTCCTCAAACAGTACAGTACATTCAGTACATTCAGTCCCTCTCCTCCCCAAACATTACAGTACATTCACAGTCTCTCTCTCCTCAAACATTACAGTACATTTCACAGTCTCTCAGTCCCTCCCCCAAACATTACAGTACATTCACAGTCTCTCTCCTCCTACAAACATTACAGTCTCTCTCCTCCCCAAACATTACAGTCACAGTCTCTCTCCTCCTCAAACAGTACAGTACATTCACAGTCCCTCTCCTCCCCAAACATTACAGTACATTCACAGTCTCTCTCCTCCCCAAACATTACAGCACATTCACAGTCCCTCTCCTCCTCAAACATTACAGTACATTCACAGTCTCTCCTCCTCAAACATTACAGTACATTCACAGTCTCTCTCCTCCTCAAACAGTACAGTACATTCACAGTCCCTCTCCTCCCCAAACATTACAGTACATTCACAGTCTCTCTCCTCCTCAAACATTACAGTACATTCACAGTCTCTCTCCTCCCCAAACATTACAGTACATTCACAGTCTCTCTCCTCCTCAAACATTACAGTACATTCACAGTCTCCTGCTACTGAGTTCATATTCAATATATCAATTACAGACTAAACAAAATGCATTTGATGTAGGCCCACTGACTGAAGTCCCCTCAAATCCTAACTAAGACCAAATGGCAGCGTGTGTGTGTATGTGTGTGTGTGTGTGTGTGTATGAGTGTGTGTGTATGAGTGTGTGCATCATTGGAGACGACACTAAACCCAGAAGCCTGACCGTGGGGTTTCTGGACCACAATAAACAAAATCCCATCGTATTCCTGTCTGTGACATTCGGTCAATGGAACAGACAAACACACAAATAAACAAATCAATGTTATAGAGGAGACTATAACGTGACTATAAAACAACTATAAAATAATATCCCACCAGCCCCTAAGGGATAATAGACTTGAATTGTGATTCTGCGGTCTGCCAGTGTCACAATGTTTGCTTATGTCTCACACCACGGGCAGATCAGAGATCAAGAGAAGAAAGAGAGGAAAGACAGGATGACAAAAGAGAGGAGGGAAAAGTGGTGTGAGAGAGAGAGATGAGGAGAGGTAGTTGAGAGAGATGAGGAGAGGGAGATTGAAGATGATGAGAGATGAAAGGAGGAGGGTAGTTGAGAGAGATGATTGATGAGGAGAGGGTAGTTGAGAGGTGATGAGAGATGAGGAGAGGGTGATTGAAGAGAGATGAGAGATGAGGAGGGTAGTAGAGAGATGAGAGATGAGGAGAGGGTGGTTGAGAGAGATGAGTGATGAGGAGAGGGTAGTTGAGAGAGATGAGAGATGAGGAGGGTAGTTGAGAGAGATGAGAGGGTAGTTGAGAGATGAGGAAAGGGTAGTTGAGAGAGATGAGAGATGAGGAGGGTAGTTGAGGAGATGAGAGATGAGAGGGTAGTTGAGTGAGAAAGATTACATGAGGGGTAGTTGAGAGGGATGAGAGAGAGATGAGAGCAGAGGAGAGGGTAGTTGAGAGGGAAGAGAGAGATGAGGGATGAGGGATGAGAAGAGGGTAGTTGAGAGATGAGAGATGAGGAAAGGGCAGATGAGACAGTTGAGAGGGTAGTTGAGGCAGATGAGAGATGAGAAGGGTAGATGAGGGAGTTGAGAGATGAGGAGAGGGTAGTTGAGAGATGAGAGATGAGGAAAGGGGTAGATATGAGAGATGAGAGAGGGTAGTTGAGAGAGATGAGAGATGAGGAAGGGTAGATATGAGAGATGAGGAGAGGGTAGTTGAGAGAGATGAGAGATGAGGAGAGGGTAGTTGAGAGAGAGAGAACAACCTAGAAAATAAAAAAGTGAGACTCAGAGAAAAATAGAAGGACAGGGACAAAACAAAGAGTAGGATTCCAGAGACGAGCCTGGAATTAATAATTTTTTCTTTATTTGGTGGAGGAGAGGAGGAAAGTAGGAGAGGAGCGGAGCCTGAGGACAACAAACCGCATCCTTCCTTCCTGCAGTGCTGAGACAGGAAAAGGGCTGTCAGTGGAGGTCACTTGGCCACAGACGCTACTTCCTGCCCCGAGGGTCGCCTTGGATCAGGGGATAAGTACTTCCGGGTCACTGGAGATGCCATCACCTGTCTCTGGTTGTCTCCGACCATCCCCCACCCCGAGAGTGGATAACTTGACTTAACCCCCAACTACAGCCAAGTGGGAAATAGATATATGAGAGAGAAGGGGAGAGGGTGAGTGGGGAGAGAGGGAATGGGTGCAGTGCTTGAGGGTGATGGGGGGAGAGGAAGGGAGGATGGTGATGGAAGGGGGGAGGGTTACATAATTCTGTGTCATCTTCACCATCTGGAAGTCACATGAATGGGGCACAGGGCAGAGAGGGAGAGGGAGGAGGGAGAGAGAGAGAGAGAGAGAGAGAGAGAGAGAGAGAGAGAGAAGGAGACTGAAGTGTGAAGTGCAGTTTTGTGTTTGAGTGTGTGCCAAGTGGAGAGCGCTGGCTATTTCCGGAGACGCGGAGCCCCACCGCATCTCCCTGGGGGATCCCAAATAAACTTCAGATGTTGCAGCAGAGAATCTGCCCTCTTTGAAGACTACTGAGACTATTGGGGGTAGACAGGAGAAGGGGGGATGGCAGTGAGGGGGAGATATAGCAAAAGTGTGGATTTGCACTCCTTCAGAGGGGTTGAGAGGGTGGATGGAGAGAGGGGAGAGATGGGGAGAGGAGAGAAGGGGGATAAAGGAGAGAGTCAAGACTACTGAGACACATGGGAGGATAAGAGAGAAGAGGGGGAGGAGGGGGAGGAGGGGAGGGGAGAGGGGAAGGGGAGAGGGAAGGAAGGGGGCGGAGGGGAGAGGGTGAAGAGCAAGTAAGGGGAAAGAGGGGAGGAGGAGATGGGTAAGAAGGAGAGAGGGGCAGAGGGGTGGGGGGGAGAGGGAGAGAGGGGAAGAGGGGGAAGAGGAGAGAGGAAGAGGGGGAAGAGGGAGAGAGGGGAAGAGGGGGAAGAGGGAGGGAGGGGCAGGAGGGAGAGGGAGAAGAGGGAGAGAGAGAGAGGAGGAAGAGGGGAGGAGGGGAGAGGGGAAAGAGGTGGATATAAAGAGGAAGGTGGGGATCTGCAATCCTCAAGACTACACACACACAAGAAGGGTGAAGAGGGAGGGCGTGGGTGGAAGGGGAGAGATGGGTAGGTACAGAGGAAAGGGAGGATTTCTGCAGTCTCATGTTTAACTCCTTAACTGTCACTAGCGTCAACCCGAGGAGGTTCAACCTCTGGATGTTTAACATGTACAAAAGAGAAGAGGAAACAATATGATGAATTGTTTTGTGATGTACCCAAGGTCACGAGTTCAGATCCATTAAACACACAAATTGCCCGGGGAGCATAATTATGGAATTTCCCTCCAAGTGTAGTGAACAACTAGGCCTAAACGTCAGGGAGCTGAATCAGAATCACAGTGGAGGACAGGCAGTCACTTCCTGTTCATGAAGGCCTGAGACATATAGAGAGATAGGGGCGTACAGAAGGGCTGAGACATATAGAGAGATAGGGACGTACAGAAGGGCTGAGACACACACATGCAAGCACACCCAAACACCCACCCTAACTTTTTATTTAACCTTTATTTAACTAGGCAAGTCAGTTAATAAGAACAAATTCTTATTTACAATGACGGCCTAGGAACAGTGGGTTAAACTGCCTTGTTCAGGGGAAGAACAGCAGATTTTTCTTACCTTGTCAGCTCGGGGATTTGATCTAACAACTTTTCGGTTACTGGCCCAATGCTCTAACCACCAGGCTACCTGCCGCCCCATTAGCATGGCAGCAGACCCCTTTTAACACTCAAGTCTTTGTATATGAGAAGTCAGGAGAAGTCTGGAGAAGTCAGGAGAAGTCTGGAGAGGTCAGGAGAAGTCTGGAGAAGTCAGAAGAAGTCTGGAGAAGTCAGAAGAAGACAGGAGAAGTCAGGAGAAGTCAGGAGAAGTCTGGAGAAGTCAGAAGAAGACAGGAGAAGTCAGGAGAAGTCAGGAGAAGTCTGGAGAAGTCAGGAGAAGTCTGGAGAAGACAGGAGAAGTCTGGATAAGTCAGTATAAGTCAGGGGAATCTGGAGAAGTCAGGAGAAGTCTGGAGAAGACAGGAGAAGTCAGGAGAAGACAGAAGAAGTCAGGAGAAGTCAGGAGAAGTCAGGAGAAGTATGGAGAAGTCAGAAGAAGACAGGAGAAGTCAGGAGAAGACAGGAGAAGTCAGGAGAAGTCAGGAGAAGTCTGGAGAAGTCTGGAGAAGTCTGGAGAAGACAGGAGAAGTCTGGAGAAGCCAGGAGAAGACAGGAGAAGTCAGGAGAAGTCAGGAGAAGTCTGGAGAAGACAGGAGAGGTCAGGAGAAGTCAGGAGAAGTCTGGAGAAGTCAGGAGAAGTCTGGAGAAGTCAGGAGAAGTCTGGAGAAGACAGGAGAAGTCAGGAGAAGTCTGGAGAAGTCAGGAGAAGTCTGGAGAAGTCAGGAGAAGTCAGGAGAAGACAGGAGAAGTCACGAGAAGTCAGGAGAAGTCTGGAGAAGTCAGGAGAAGTCTGGAGAAGTCAAAAGAAGTCTGGAGAAGTCAGAAGAAGACAGGAGAAGTCAGGAGAAGTCAGGAGAAGTCAGGAGAAGTCTGGAGAAGTCAGGAGAAGTCAGGAGAAGTCTGGAGAAGTCTGGAGAAGTCAGGAGAAGTCAGGAGAAGACAGGAGAAGTCATGAGAAGTCAGGAGAAGTCTGGAGAAGTCAGGAGAAGTCAGGAGAAGTCTGGAGAAGTCAGAAGAAGTCTGGAGAAGTCAGAAGAAGACAGGAGAAGTCAGGAGAAGTCAGGAGAAGTCTGGAGAAGTCTGGAGAAGTCAGAAGAAGTCAGAAGAAGTTAGGAGAAGTCACGCCATACCCAGTCTACCCTCAGTCTACCCCCAGTCTACCCCCAGTCTACCCCCTAGCCTACCCCCAGTCCACCCCCAGTCTACCCCCAGTCTACCCCCTAGCCTACCCCCAGTCTATCCTCAGTCTACCCTCAGTCTACCCCCAGTCTACCCCCAGTCTACCCCCTAGCCTACCCCCAGTCTACCCTCAGTCTACCCCCAGTCTACCCCCAGTCTACCCTCAGTCTACCCCCAGTCTGCCCTCAGTCTACCCTCAGTCTACCCCCAGTCTACCCCCAGTCTACCCCTAGCCTACCCCCAGTCTACCCCTAGCCTACCCCAGTCTACCCCCAGTCTACCCCCAGTCTACCCCCAGTCTACCCCCTAGCCTACCCCCAGTCTACCCTCAGTCTAACCCCAGTCTACCCCCAGTCTACCCCCTAGCCTACCCCCAGTCTACCCTCAGTCTACCCCCAGTCTACCCCCAGTCTACCCTCAGTCTACCCCCAGTCTACCCTCAGTCTATCCTCAGTCTACCCTCAGTCTACCCCCAGTCTACCCCCCATCCTAGACACACTGTGAGCGCTCTTTCAGGGCCCCTGGACCCCATCTTACCCTCAGTCTACCCCCTAGCCTGACACCCCACCTCAACACCCCACCCTGTTGAAACTGGGCGATACCCCTCTAACCCCTGTAAATCTCAGTGTGGCGTTTACACATCGTAATATACCCACTGGCCACGCCCACTGCCCAGCATGCATCTGAAGGGACCTGATTTCCATTACTGAAGACCTGAATGGACACAGTGATACGGAGAGAGTAGAGCTGTGGACTAGAATTCAAGGCCTAGGAGCCACGTCAGGCCAGCAAGCTGCTTTCTTGTGGCCCCCAGACTGTCGATTGGGACACTTCGAATACAGAAAAAGGTAGAACAAGGCCGGAGGAGAGAGAGAGAGCGAGAGAGAGAGACAGAGAGAGAGAGAGAGAGAGACAGAGAGAGAGAGAGAGAGAGAGAGAGAGAGAGAGAGAGAGAGAGAGAGAGAGAGAGAGAGAGTGAGGTAGAGAGAGAGAGAGAGAGAGAGAGAGAGAGAGAGAGAGAGAGAGAGAGAAAGAATGACAGAGAGAGAGAGAGAGAGAGAGAGAGAGAGAGAGAGAGAGAGAGAGAGAGAGAGAGAGAGAGAGAGAGAGAGAAAGAATGACAGAGAGAGGAGAGAGAGAGGAGAGAGCTGTCAAGGCCAACATTGACTGATATATTGACTGTTCACATTACCACCCAGAAAGCATCCACACACTCCTTACTTCAGCCTCAGGCCCTCGGCCATAGGAGACTCTGTGCTCAGAATCCATCTTCCCATGGACTTCAATACCAACTTCCAAAACCACAACAGCACATTACAGTTTTTTCCAACTGCTTACACAAGTTTTCAAAACTGTCTCCTTTTTCAAAACTCTACACACAATTCCCAAAACTGCACACACAAAATGCAAAATGCCTCACATCTCCTTCAAAATGTAACACTGCATTCAAAATGCCATAAACACATGTCAGAATGAAGCATTTGCATCAAATGGTAAACACTGCTTTCATAATAGTACATTTTTGGATATACCATGTAAACACTGTTGTTCTAAATCTAAAGCTCTTTGGTCTTTCATAGGCTTATATCTACATTTCAATACAATGTTCTACAGTGAATGGAATCTGCTGAGAGGGGTAACAAGTACACTGTAAACACCAATGCAATGTAGAAACAGAAAATATTTATGTAAACCAAAAGTATATTCTTTAGAATACAGTAAAGAACACAATTTGTGTGTGTGGGGTCCCGGGGGGTCAGTCCAGGAATTGGTGGTGGGGGGTTTTCTCTTGCCAAACATCGAGGGAAGTATCTCCTAGCATGGCGTATCCAACCTTGGACAGAGGAAACCTTTATGTCCCCACATAGACCATATTTATAATTGCAGTCTCTTGTACATCTGTAAACAAGTGTCCTCGTCCTTCATGATGTCTTTGCCTTTCCACTCTGTACAGAATTCAAACACAGTACGTGTTCAGCATAGGAACTGTAAGCAATGTACAAAAAAATGTAGTACAGCATGATAACCAACCTCATTCATTCAATGCAGTGCAGTAAATGGATGGCTTAGAGTTACAACTGTTTATGCAATACTATGCAGTCATACGTATTTTACAGTACATTGCTGTAGTGCTAAAATAGTCATTAGATAGTTGCATACCTGTTCTCATTTCTGAAGGTTCGAATTATGGACGCCGCTGTAAATCGACTCAAATTGGGCTGGACTCTCAGTCCAGTCTCTCTCATGGTCAAACCGTGGTTGATCACATGATCAACAAGTTTTGCCCTAATCTCAACAGAGATGGCTCTCCTTCCTTCTCTTCTTTGCCCTCGTCCTCTTCCTCTCCCTCCTACTCCTCTTGCTCTCTGTCCATTGTTGGCATCCATTGTTCAAAACTGGTAATCTGACCTTTGACCTATTTATAGGTCTATTCTACAGTAAAGCAGTGATTGGTTAGTGATCATTTAAGCTATTAGTGTTTGCACATGATATGTGTCTGTCTTTGATGTGTGTGTCTGTGAAATGTGTGTCTTTGATACGTGTGTGTGTGTGTGTGTGTGTGTGTGTGTGTGTGTGTGTGTGTGTGTGTGTGTGTGTGTGTGTGTGTGTGTGTGTGTGTGTGTGTGTGTGTGTGTGTGTGTAATGATATGTGTGTGTGTGTATGATATGTGTGTGTGTGATATGTATGTGTGTGTGTGTGTGTGTGTGTGTGTGTGTGTGTGTGTGTGTGTGTGTGTGTGTGTGTGTGTGTGTGTGTGTGTGTGTGTGTGTGTGTGTGTGTGTGTGTGCGATATGTGTGTCTGTGATATGTGTGAGTGTGATATGTGTGTCTGTGATATATGTGTGTGTGAAATGTGTGTGTGATATATGTGTGTGTGTCTGTAATATGTGTGTGTGTGTGTGATTGATTTGTGTGTGATATGTGTGTGATATGTGTGTGTGTGTGTGTGTCTGTGATATGTGTGTATGTGATTTTTGTGTGTGTGTGATATGTGTGTGTGTGAAATGTGTGTGTGTGTGTGTGTGTGTGTGTGTGTGTGTGTGTGTGTGTGTGTGTGTGTGTGTGTGTGTGTGTGTGTGTGTGTGTGTGTGTGTGATATGTGTGTCTGTGGTATGTGTGTGCCATGTGTGTGTATGTGTGTGTGATATGTGTGTGTGATATGTGTGTGTGTGATATGTGTGTGTGTGTGTGATATGTGTGTCTGTGATATGTGTGTGCGTGTGATATGTGCGTGTGATATGTGTGTCTGTGATATGTGTGTGTGTGTGTGTGTGTGTGTGTGTGTGTAATATGTGTGTGTGTGTGTGTGTGTGTGTGTGTGTGTGTGTGTGTGTGTGTGTGTGTGTGTGTGTGTGTGATATGTGTGTCTGTGATATGTGTGTGTGATATGTGTGTGTGTGTGTGTGTGTGTGTGTGTGTGTGTGTGTGTGTGTGTGTGTGTGTGTGTGTGTGTGTGTGTGTGTGTGTGTGTGTGTGGTTGTGTGTGTGATATGTGTGTGTGTGTGTGTGTGTGTGTGTGTGTGTGTGTGTGTGTGTGTGTGTGTGTGTGTGTGTGTGTGTGTGTGTGTGTGTGTGTGTGATATGTCTCTGTGTGATATGTGTGTGATATGTCTCTGTGTTATATGTGTGTGTGATATGTGTGTGTGATATGTGTGTGTGATATGTGTGTGGGTGATATGTGTGTGTGATATGTCTCTGTGTGATATGTGTGTGATATGTCTCTGTGTGATATGTGTGTGTGATATGTGTGTGTGATATGTGTGTGTGATATGTGTTTGTGTGGATATGTCTCTGTGTGATATGTCTGTGTGAGTGATATGTGTGTGTGTGGATATGTCTCTGTGTGAGTGATATGTGTGTGTGTGGATATTTCTCTGTGTGATATGTGTGTGTGCGATATGTTTGTGTGATATGTCTGTGTGAGTGATATGTGTGTGTGTGGATATGCCTCTGTGTGATATGTCTGTGTGAGTGATATGTGTGTGTGTGGATATGTCTCTGTGTGATATGTCTGTGTGAGTGATATGTGTGTGTGATATGTTTGTGTGATATGTCTGTGTGAGTGATATGTGTGTGTGTGTGGATATGTCTCTGTGTGAGTGATATGTGTGTGTGTGGATATTTCTCTGTGTGATATGTGTGTGTGCGATATGTTTGTGTGATATGTCTGTGTGAGTGATATGTGTGTGTGTGTGGATATGCCCCTGTGTGATATGTCTGTGTGAGTGATATGTGTGTGTGTGGATATGTCTCTGTGTGATATGTCTGTGTGAGTGATATGTGTGTGTGTGGATATGTCTCTGTGTGATATGTCTGTGTGAGTGATATGTGTGTGTGATATGTTTGTGTGATATGTCTGTGTGAGTGATATGTGTGTGTGTGGATATGTCTCTGTGTGATATGTCTGTGTGAGTGATATGTGTGTGTGTGGATATGTCTCTGTGTGATATGTCTGTGTGAGTGATATGTGTGTGTGTGGATTTGTCTCTGTGTGATATGTCTGTGTGAGTGATATGTGTGTGTGTGGATATGTCTCTGTGTGATATGTCTGTGTGAGTGATATGTGTGTGTGTGGATATGTCTCTGTGTGATATGTCTGTGTGAGTGATATGTGTGTGTGATATGTTTGTGTGATATGTCTGTGTGAGTGATATGTGTGTGTGTGGATATGTCTCTGTGTGATATGTCTGTGTGAGTGATATGTGTGTGTGTGGATATGTCTCTGTGTGTTATGTCTGTGTGAGTGATATGTGTGTGTGTGGATATGTCTCTGTGTGATATGTCTGTGTGAGTGATATGTGTGTGTGTGGATATGTCTCCGTGTGATATGTCTGTGTGAGTGATGTGTGTGTGTGTGGATATTTCTCTGTGTGATATGTCTGTGTGAGTGATATGTGTGTGTGTGGATATGTCTCTGTGTGATATGTCTGTGTGAGTGATATGTGTGTGTGTGGATATGTCTCTGTGTGATATGTCTGTGTGTGTGATATGTGTGTGTGTGGATATGTCTCTGTGATATGTCTGTGTGAGTGATATGTGTGTGTGATATGTTTGTGTGATATGTCTGTGTGAGTGATATGTGTGTGTGGATATGTCTCTGTGTGATATGTCTGTGTGAGTGATATGTGTGTGTGTGGATATGTCTCTGTGTGATATGTCTGTGTGAGTGATATGTGTGTGTGGATATGTCTCTGTGTGATATGTCTGTGTGAGTGATATGTGTGTGTGGATATGTCTCTGTGTGATATGTCTGTGTGAGTGATATGTGTGTGTGTGGATATGTCTCTGTGTGATATGTCTGTGTGAGTGATATGTGTGTGTGTGGATATGTCTCTGTGTGATATGTCTGTGTGAGTGATATGTGTGTGTGTGGATATGTCTCTGTGTGATATGTCTGTGTGAGTGATGTGTGTGTGTGGATATTTCTCTGTTTGATATGTCTGTGTGAGTGATATGTGTGTGTGTGGATATGTCTCTGTGTGATATGTCTGTGTGAGTGATATGTGTGTGTGTGGATATGTCTCTGTGTGATATGTCTGTATGAGTGATATGTGTGTGTGTGTGCTCTACCATACCCACAATCCTTCGCTCCTACAAGTGGAAGTATCCGTTTCCTATGGGGTCTGCCCCTCTCCTTCTACCCCTGGAAAGTCAGACCAGTTTGAAGGAGGGGAAAAAAGAACCCTGCAATGTGTTTCCATTCTACCCTGGTAACACTGGGAGTCTCATACTGGGGATCCAATTTTATTAAATCAGCTGCCATGCAGTTTCCACAACACGTGCAGGTAGACACATACTAAACAATTTAGTTAGTCACACACACACACACACACACACACACACACACACACACACACACACACACACACACACACACACACACACACACACACACACACACACACACACACACACACACACACACACACACACACACACACACACACACACACACACACACACACACACACACACACACACACACACACACACACACACACACACACACACACACACACACACACACACACACACACACACACACACACACTCAGCAGACAAAGCAGTCTTTGTATGGGCTGAAACACTCTGGGAGTCTTTATGGAGTTGTATGGGCTGAAACACTCTGGGAGTCTTTATGGAGTTGTATGGGCTGAAACACTCTGGGAGTCTTTATGGAGTTGTATGGGCTGAGACACTCTGGGAGTCTTTATGGAGTTGTATGGACTGAAACACTCTGGGAGTCTTTATGGAGTTGTATGGGCTGAGACACTCTGGGAGTCTTTATGGAGTTGTATGGGCTGAGACACTCTGGGAGTCTTCATGGAGTTGTATGGGCTGAAACACTCTGGGAGTCTTTATGGAGTTGTATGGGCTGAAACACTCTGGGAGTCTTTATGGAGTTGTATGGGCTGAAACACTCTGGGAGTCTTTATGGAGTTGTATGGGCTGAAACACTCTGGGAGTCTTTATGGAGTTGTATGGGCTGAGACACTCTGGGAGTCTTTATGGAGTTGTATGGGCTGAAACACTCTGGGAGTCTTTATGGAGTTGTATGGGCTGAAACACTCTGGGAGTCTTTATGGAGTTGTATGGGCTGAAACACACTGGGAGTCTTTATGGAGTTGTATGGGCTGAAACACTCTGGGGGTCTTTATGGAGTTGTATGGGCTGAAACACTCTGGGAGTCTTTATGGAGTTGTATGGGCTGAGACACTCTGGGAGTCTTTATAGAGTTGTATGGGCTGAAACACTCTGGGAGTCTTTATGGAGTTGTATGGGCTGAGACACTCTGGGAGTCTTTATGGAGTTGTATGGGCTGAAACACTCTGGGAGTCTTTATGGAGTTGTATGGGCTGAGACACTCTGGGAGTCTATATGGAGTTGTATGGGCTGAAACACTCTGGGAGTCTTTATGGAGTTGTATGGGCTGAAACACTCTGGGAGTCTTTATGGAGTTGTATGGGCTGAAACACTCTGGGAGTCTTTATGGAGTTGTATGGGCTGAGACACTCTGGGAGTCTTTATGGAGTTGTATGGGCTGAAACACTCTGGGAGTCTTTATGGAGTTGTATGGGCTGAAACACTCTGGGAGTCTTTATGGAGTTGTATGGGCTGAAACACACTGGGAGTCTTTATGGAGTTGTATGGGCTGAAACACTCTGGGAGTCTTTATGGAGTTGTATGGGCTGAAACACTCTGGGAGTCTTTATGGAGTTGTATGGGCTGAGACACTCTGGGAGTCTTTATGGAGTTGTATGGGCTGAAACACTCTGGGAGTCTTTATGGAGTTGTATGGGCTGAGACACTCTGGGAGTCTTTATGGAGTTGTATGGGCTGAAACACTCTGGGAGTCTTTATGGAGTTGTATGGGCTGAGACACTCTGGGAGTCTATATGGAGTTGTATGGGCTGAAACACTCTGGGAGTCTTTATGGAGTTGTATGGGCTGAAACACTCTGGGAGTCTTTATGGAGTTGTATGGGCTGAGACACTCTGGGAGTCTTTATGGAGTTGTATGGGCTGAGACACTCTGGGAGTCTTTATGGAGTTGTATGGGCTGAAACACTCTGGGAGTCTTTATGGAGTTGTATGGGCTGAAACACTCTGGGAGTCTTGATGGAGTTGTATGTACTGAAACACTCTGGGAGTCTTTATGGAGTTGTATGGGCTGAGACACTCTGGGAGTCTTTATGGAGTTGTATGGGCTGAAACACTCTGGGAGTCTTTATGGAGTTGTATGGGCTGAGACACTCTGGGAGTCTTTATGGAGTTGTATGGGCTGAGACACTCTGGGAGTCTTTATGGAGTTGTATGGGCTGAAACACTCTGGGAGTATTTATGGAGTTGTATGGGCTGAGACACTCTGGGAGTCTTTATGGAGTTGTATGGGCTGAGACACTCTGGGAGTCTTTATGGAGTTGTATGGGCTGAAACACTCTGGGAGTCTTTATGGAGTTGTATTGGCTGAAACACTCTGGGAGTCTTTATGGAGTTGTATGGGCTGAAACACTCTGGGAGTCTTTATGGAGTTGTATGGGCTGAAACACTCTGGGAGTCTTTATGGAGTTGTATGGGCTGAGACACTCTGGGAGTCTATATGGAGTTGTATAGGCTGAAACACTCTGGGAGTCTTTATGGAGTTGTATGGGCTGAAACACTCTGGGAGTCTTTATGGAGTTGTATGGGCTGAGACACTCTGGGAGTCTTTATGGAGTTGTATGGGCTGAGACACTCTGGGAGTCTTTATGGAGTTGTATGGGCTGAAACACTCTGGGAGTCTTTATGGAGTTGTATGGGCTGAAACACTCTGGGAGTCTTTATGGAGTTGTATGTGCTGAAACACTCTGGGAGTCTTTATGGAGTTGTATGGGCTGAGACACTCTGGGAGTCTTTATGGAGTTGTATGGGCTGAAACACTCTGGGAGTCTTTATGGAGTTGTATGGGCTGAAACACTCTGGGAGTCTTTATGGAGTTGTATGGGCTGAAACATTCTGGGAGTCTTTATGGAGTTGTATGGGCTGAAACACTCTGGGAGTCTTTATGGAGTTGTATGGGCTGAGACACTCTGGGAGTCTTTATGGAGTTGTATGGGCTGAAACACTCTGGGAGTCTTTTTGAGTTGTATGGGCTGAAACACACTTACCTTTACCATGATTGCAGTCAACACATGGCGGAGCGAGGCTCTGATAGCTGTGCTGCAGCTACCTGGAAGGCTGTGTGTTAGTATGTGTGTGTGACTAACTAAACGGTTTGGCTTCTGTCTGGTTCAATTGCTTTGCTGGCGAGCTGAGGCAGCGGACTCTGTTGTTGCAGAAATGTTCTGACATTGGTTTTTACACTGTTACAACCTCACCACAGGGATTTCATTCTGAAGGGACCAGTCCATTTAATTAAGTTTAAAACATGAAACAGGTGTGTGTGTGTGTGTGTGTGTGTGTGTGTGTGTGTGTGTGTGTGTGTGTGTGTGTGTGTGTGTGTGTGTGTGTGTGTGTGTGTGTGTGTGTGTGTGTGTGTGTGTGTGTGTGTGTGTGTGTACGTGTCTGTGTGCGTGCGTGAGAGAGAGAGAGGAAATTAGTGAGTGTATAGATATGTAAACTAAGTGTGCTTGTGTGCGTGTGTTTGTGTGTATGTGTGCAGGGTTGAGTAGTTTACTTTGTAAATGTAATTCGCTACTCTTACAAGTTACCTGTCCAAAATTGTAATCAGTAACGTAACCTTTGGATTACACAAACTCAATAATGCAATCTGATAATTAAGTTACTTGTAGATTACTTTCCCCATAAGAGGCATTAGTAGACGGGAAAATGAACAACACATTCTACTTCAATACAGGTAATAATATATTAGTCTACATCTTTACATTAAAAACCAAAGTCTGTCAGATTTCCAGTCATTCCAATGAATTGAAAACCCCTTGATCTTCAAGAATAGGACTTGTAGATATGGAAATATAGATTAGCCAAATTGTTTTACATGAGCATAACCCCAAAACTACGGACCTGTTAATGAACCTACTCTGTTGTTTCTGATTATGTTGTCATGGAGAACTGATTGGGCTCATTGCTTCGAGTTGAAATATAAAAGCCTCTTTCAGATTGGCCGGCTTTGAGCACTACCAAAAAGTGCTATTTGCTTGTGAAAAAATGAATTCCATATGCTGCATTTGCTACAGGCCTATTGTTGACATTTTTGTTGGTGACACTTTGATATCTGGATCATTTGCAGCTGTGTGTGAGTTTGAGCATGTTAGGGTTATGGGCATTTCTTTAATTATCAGCACGCATTAGGTTGAGGAATAAAAGCTCCACTCGTGCATGGTCTTCTTTAATTAAACATATTTCTGAAAGTATGGCGACAATACCACGGGGGACCGAGTTGAGAAGGGAGGAACTCAAACCTTTATTCCATTGGCTAGGATCCACTCTATGCAGCTGTTGTAAGAGAGCACTTTTCACTGGCTGTCCACTGAGGTGTAATGAATACACCCCATGTTGATAGGCAGCTTCAACTTCTTTAATTCAACCATTATTAGGTTAAAATACACATATACATTTGTGAACAAACAAATCCACAACAATCACAATCCGTAAAATAAAAATAGCTAAATGAGAGAGAAGCAATGTGATTCACCTCAATGTGCTATGTACTGTAGTCTAGATATCAATAATGAGTGATATCTGTATCGCCCAATGTGATTCACATCAATGTGCTATGTACTGTAGCCTAGATATCAATAATGAGTGATATCTGTATCGCCCAATGTGATTCACATCAATGTGCTATGTACTGTAGCCTAGATATCAATAATGAGTGATATCTGTATCGCCCAATGTGATTCACATCAATGTGCTATGTACTGTAGCCTAGATATCAATAATGATTGATATCTGTATCGCCCAATGTGATTCACATCAATGTGCTATGTACTGTAGCCTAGATATCAATAATGAGTGATATCTGTATCGCCCAATGTGATTCACATCAATGTGCTATGTACTGTAGCCTAGATATCAATAATGATTGATATCTGTATCGCCCAATGTGATTCACATCAATGTGCTATGTACTGTAGCCTAGATATCAATAATGAGTGATATCTGTATCGCCCAATGTGATTCACATCAATGTGCTATGTACTGTAGCCTAGATATCAATAATGATTGATATCTGTATCGCCCAATGTGATTCACATCAATGTGCTATGTACTGTAGCCTAGATATCAATAATGATTGATATCTGTATCGCCCAATGTGATTCACGTTCAATGTGCTATGTACTGTAGCCTAGATATCAATAATGATTGATATCTGTATCACCCAATGTGATTCACATCAATGTGCTATGTACTGTAGCCTAGATATCAATAATGATTGATATCTGTATCGCCCAATGTGATTCACATCAATGTGCTATGTACTGTAGCCTAGATATCAATAATGAGTGATATCTGTATCGCCCAATGTGATTCACATCAATGTGAAGATGCAGTGATGATGTGTTATCAATCACACTGAAGATGCAGTGATAATGTGTTATCAATCACACTGAAGATGCAGTGATGATGTGTTATCAATCACACTGAAGATGCAGTGATGATGTGTTGTCAATCACACTGAAGATGCAGTGATAATGTGTAATCAATCACACTGAAGATGCAGTGATGATGTGTTATCAATCACACTGAAGATGCAGTGATGATGTGTTATCAATCACACTGAAGATGCAGTGATAATGTGTTGTCAATCACACTGAAGATGCAGTGATAATGTGTTATCAATCACACTGAAGATGCAGTGATAATGTGTTATCAATCACACTGAAGATGCAGTGATAATGTGTTATCAATCACACTGAAGATGCAGTGATAATGTGTTATCAATCACACTGAAGATGCAGTGATAATGTGTTATCAATCACACTGAAGATGCAGTGATAATGTGTTATCAATCACACTGAAGATGCAGTGATAATGTGTTATCAATCACACTGAAGATGCAGTGATGATGTGTTATCAATCACACTGAAGATGCAGTGATAATGTGTTATCAATCACAATGAAGATGCAGTGATAATGTGTTATAAATCACACTGAAGATGCAGTGATAATGTGTTGTCAATCACACTGAAGATGTAGTGATAATGTGTTGTCAATCACACTGAAGATGCAGTGATAATGTGTAATCAATCACACTGAAGATGCAGTGATGATGTGTTGTCAATCTGAAAGCCTGAGTAAATAACTAAAAGACAGATTACGTATTTGATCGTTATTAGAGCCAAGACCCAGAGAGTGCCAGACTAGGGTTCTGTAATATACTGTAATATACCAAACAGCTGTAGTAATGTAGCCAAGACCTAGAGAGAGACAGACTAGGGTTCTGTAATATACCAAACAGCTGTAGTAAAGTAGCCAAGACCTAGAGAGAGACAGACTAGGGTTCTGTAATATACCAAACAGCTGTAGTAAAGTAGCCAAGACCTAGAGAGAGACAGACTAGGGTTCTGTAATATACCAAACAGCTGTAGTAATGTAGCCAAGACCTTGAGAGAGACAGACTAGGGTTCTGTAATATACCAAACAGCTGTAGTAATGTAGCAATGAAGCTCTTACACTACACTAGACGACAATTCAAACAGTACTTGACTAGGCTTGACTTATTATGCCACAGGTAGTGTGTGTGTGTGTGTGTGTGTGTGTGTGTGTGTGTGAGAGAGAGAGAGAGAGAGAGAGAGAGAGAGAGAGAGAGAGAGAGAGAGAGAGAGAGAGAGAGAGAGAGAGAGAGAGAGAGAGAGAGAGAGACAGACAGACAGACAGACAGACAGACAGACAGACAGACAGACAGACAGACAGACAGACAGACAGACAGACAGACAGACAGACAGACAGACAGACAGACAGACAGACAGACAGACAGACAGACAGACAGACAGACAGGTAGAGAGAGACAGACAGGAGAGACAGAGAGAGAGAGACAGAGAAAGGAGAGAGAGAGAGAGAGAGAGAGAGAGAGAGAGAGAGAGAGAGAGAGAGAGAGAGAGAGAGAGAGACAGACAGACAGACAGACAGACAGACAGACAGGTAGAGAGGTAGAGAGAGAGAGACAGAGAGAGAGAGAGAGAGAGAGAGAGAGAGAGAGAGAGAGACTAATAACTTCCAGACATCACACACGGTGACAAGGAGAAGCGTGATGAACTGACTTTGGGATGTGGGGCATCACAATATATAAAAAATGGAGACATGGAGGGATGATAAACGGACAAAAGGCAGAATCTGGTGTCTAATCTTCTTCACACTCCCCTCGTCACGTTCACACACTCCTTCTATAAAACAGGAGGCCTGCCTGGGAGAGAATGAGAGAACTGCTCTGATTTTGTCGGGATTCCAATCTCCATCCCCTCCTTCCCTTCAGACCTGGGTTCAGATAATATTTGAAACTGTTCAAAGAGTTTGAGCATTTGTTTCAGCCTGTCTGGAGTGCCAAGTGGGGAGGTTTTGCACTTCTGGGACTTTCCCATTGTGCCTGGAAATATCAAGCACAACTAAAGTATTTAACATATTTAAAATACAGTCGAACCCAGGTCTGCTGCCTTCTCATTCTGCTGTCCGTCTGCCAGCTCAACTGAACAGTGGATGGGATGGGATGGCGGCCATCTTGGAAGCATCTGTCTTTTTCCTTACATACTTGTTAAAGGCTGATTTTCCCTCGACTCGGGTCACCAGAAACAAGGTGTGCTCGCTCTCTCACTCTCACTGGGGAGGCCCCGCGCAATCTGGTGCCAATTTGAGGACGGAATTGGGAATAACGGTTGTCAAAGTGTAAAATACTAATACATAAAAATGAAGTGCTGGCTGGAATACACTGTCATGTCACAGACAGATATGATTATGATCATCTGTATTAATGTGACCACAAGTACATCAATATAGATTAAGACTAACCCTTTTTGGCACATGTTGGCCTATGTACATTAGGCTGTGGAACAAGCATCTGGAGTTACCTACAGATAACAGCAATGTAATGATATGGTTTAAGTGGAAGACAATGGGAGAATCAAATCAAATCAAATCAAATGTATTTATATAGCCCTTCGTACATCAGCTGATATCTCAAAGTGCTGTACAGAAACCCAGCCTAAAACCCCAAACAGCAAACAATGCAGGTGTAAAAGCACGGTGGCTAGGAAAAACTCCCTAGAAAGGCCAAAACCTAGGAAGAAACCTAGAGAGGAACCGGGCTATGTGGGGTGGCCAGTCCTCTTCTGGCTGTGCCGGGTAGAGATTATAACAGAACATGACCAAGATTTTCAAATGTTCATAAATGACCAGCATGGTCGAATAATAATAAGGCAGAACAGTTGAAACTGGAGCAGCAGCACAGTCAGGTGGACTGGGGACAGCAAGGAGCCTTCATGTCAGGTAGTCCTGGGGCACGGTCCTAGGGCTCAGGTCAGTTGAAACTGGAGCAGGAGCATGGCCAGGTGGACTGGGGACAGCAAGGAGTCCTCATGTCAGGTAGTCCTGGGACATGGTCCTAGGGCTCAGGTCCTCCGAGAGAGAGAAAGAAAGAGAGAAGGAGAGAATTAGAGAACGCACACTTAGATTCACACAGGACACCGAATAGGACAGGAGAAGTACTCCAGATATAACAAACTGACCCTAGCCCCCGACACATAAACTACTGCAGCATAAATACTGGAGGCTGAGACAGGAGGGGTCAGGAGACACTGTGGCCCCATCCGAGGACACCCCGGACAGGGCCAAACAGGAAGGATATAACCCCACCCACTTTGCCAAAGCACATCCCCCACACCACTAGAGGGATATCTTCAACCACCAACTTACCATCCTGAGACAAGGCCGAGTATAGCCCACAAAGATCTCCGCCACGGTACAACCCAAGGGGGGCAACCCAGACAGGCCGACCACAACAGTGAATCAACCCACCCAGGTGACGCACCCCCCAGGGACGGCACGAGAGAGCCCCAGCAAGCCAGTGACTCAGCCCCCGTAACAGGGTTAGAGGCAGAGAATCCCAGTGGAAAGAGGGGAACCGGCCAGGCAGAGACAGCAAGGGCGGTTCGTTGCTCCAGAGCCTTTCCGTTCACCTTCCCACTCCTGGGCCAAACTACACTCAATCATATGACCCACTGAAGAGATGAGTCTTCAGTAAAGACTTAAAGGTTGAGACCGAGTTTGCGTCTCTGACATGGGTAGGCAGACCGTTCCATAAAAATGGAGCTCTATAGGAGAAAGCCCTGCCTCCAGCTGTTTGCTTAGAAATTCTAGGGACAATTAGGAGGCCTGCGTCTTGTGACCGTAGCGTACGTGTAGGTATGTACGGCAGGACCAAATCAGAGAGGTAGGTAGGAGCAAGCCCATGTAATGCTTTGTAGGTTAGCAGTAAAACCTTGAAATCAGCCCTTGCTTTGACAGGAAGCCAGTGTAGAGAGGCTAGCACTGGAGTAATATGATCAAATTTTTTGGTTCTAGAGAACAAATGTGTCTCTGTCTACACATCATGCTGTCGTGGTGTCAGACTTATCACATTTACAACCACAGCAACATAAACAACAGCAGTTGCCATGACCATATTTAAGTGTATGTACACACTCAGACATGAACGTACACACGCATGCACGTACGTACACGCGCACACACACAAACGCATGCACGTACGTACACGCGCACACACACACACACGCATGCACGTACGTACACGCGCACACACACACACACACGCATGCACGTACGTACACGCACACACACACAAACGCATGCACGTACGTACACGCGCACACACACAAACGCATGCACGTACGTACACGCGCACACACACACACACACGCATGCACGTACGTACACGCACACACACACACATGCACGTACGTACACGCGCACACACACACACGCATGCACGTACGTACACGCGCACACACACACACGCATGCACGTACGTACACGCGCACACACACACACACGCATGCACGTACGTACACGCGCACACACACACACGCATTCGCGTACGTACACGCGCACACACACACGCATGCACGTACGTACACGCGCACACACACACGCATGCAAACATGCAGTGAAGTTACAGTGGGGCTTCAGTGTACCCAGGACGTTCATGTGCCCTCAGGGAGACAGCAGCCCACTCCCCAGAGGCACAACAATAGGTCCCATTCTGTTTCACCCTCACTCTCCCCCTTCTCTTCCCGCGTCTCCCCGTCCTCCTCCCCCTGACTATGACTAATGACGAGAGTAGACACCAACACAACAACACCACAGGACCCATCAGAAACATCCCACAAAAGGACAACTCATTCAGACATAACATATATCCACAGTCTTACGTCACAATATTGCATTTCCTCCATTCCATAAGTAAACAGACAGACAGACACTGATGACTGAAACTCAGAGTGTATTGAGGTGTACTGTTGCCTCTTGTTTTTCACAGTGCACTTTCTCAGCCCAGGGGGATCTTTAAAGGGGCATATATCCCTCTAAAATCTAAGTTTGGCAGATGTTTTCACATCTCAGAAGTATAATAGTGTTATAGATTCAGACCTTCAAAGTGGTCATCTGCTGAGAGAAATCCTTGTCCAGATTTGTGGTGCTTATCTACTCTATTCATTTGAGGTTGAGGCATAGAGCTGGATCTACACAACTGATGGTGTAAGATGACTTAATCTACCTTTAAAGATACAATCTGTGATTGGGACATACATTTTTTTGGACTATTCAATGAATGGTAGATAATGAGAATGTAACTTGTAAAAGATGAGTTCATGAGTTAGTGCAACTGTCTAAACAATGTAATTGTTAAAAAGACACTGTATAGCCTCAAAACATGGTTTAATCAATCCTCTGGATCTCATAGATGGTCAGTCCTTTGCATCCGTAGGTCTGTTTATGAATTTCAGAGTGGTTACATCTCTCCAGCACCATCCCCTGAGCTGTTGACCAAAACAGTGGCAAGGTGTCCACTTTGTTGTTAATCGAACTGCAGATTGGTTTTTGGAGTGTAATGTCCCTTTAACTGAAGAGTAAGACTGTCCCAGGCCTAGCTTATGGAAGCTCTTAGCCCTAGAGCAAGCTGAAAATGTGCAGTGTGAAAAGCCCTATAGAAAAGGAAGACGGACAGAACTTTCAACATGTTCAAAAGGAACTTGAGAACAGAACAGAACAAATGTCCTGTGATCCATGGGACTGCACTTGGCTGCTTCCTGTGGCCTACTGTACGTGCCCAAAAACACATCTGTAACATTTGTCCCCATGAAACGGCTTTCGGCGATATGGCCATTAGAGTAAGCCAGCCATGTCTCACTCTGGCAGAAAAACAACAAGATGTATCATATCATATTGCATTGTCTCAGTATACTACATATAGCAGTAGATATAGACTGGATACACTAAAGGAAATGGGACTCCATGACTTTAGGTTTATACTGTTTAATAACAGTGTTCAGCTGGAGGGCTGGGCAGTCAGGGGAGTGAGGTGTGATGCTATAAGCCCAGCTGAAGAGGACGTGTGTGGGGTGAGGGGACCAGAGCAGAAGCCTTGGCAGGAGCTCACAGATGTGGAGGCACTGACAGATGTGTCAACGACAGATGCCTGATTGGCCCAGGCTTAAGCAGCTGTGTGTGTGTGTGTGTGTGTGTGTGTGTGTGTGTGTGTGTGTGTGTGTGTGTGTGTGTGTGTGTGTGTGTGTGTGTGTGTGTGTGTGTGTGTGTGTGTGTGTGTGTGTGTGTGTGTGTGTGTGTGTGTGTGTGTGTGTGTATATTCCCATGTGCCATGGAGTGGGACAGGTCGCCTGTGTATTGCAGTCATTTCCTCCATTATAACCCTATCAGAAGTGGATACGATTTTACCACCTGTATGCATGACTGGAACTTCACATGGACATTAAACAGTAGCTGATGAGAATGGGACACAAGCATGTCCATCTGGCACTGTGTGTGTGTGTGTGTGTGTGTGTGTGTGTGTGTGTGTGTGTGTGTGTGTGTGTGTGTGTGTGTGTGTGTGTGTGTGTGTGTGTGTGTGTGTGTGTGTGTGTGTGTGTGTGTGTGTGTGTGTGTGTGTGTGTGTGCGTGTGTGTGTGTGTGTGTCAGTGTGCGTGTCCAGTGTTGGCCCAGTTACAGATGGGAGTCCAGTCACTGAGAGTCTCAGTATCAATGCTTTGGCACCAAGGAGAGTGTTGTTGTTGTCAGGAGGCAGGTGGACATAGTGCAGAGAGACTATAAGGTCTGAGAGTGTTGTTGTCAGTGGGCAGGTTTACATGGTGCAGAGAGACTATAAGGTCTGAGAGTGTTGTTGTCAGTGGGCAGGTGGACATAGTGCAGAGAGACTATAAGGTCTGAGAGTGTTGTTGTCAGTGGGCAGGTTTATGTGGTGCAGAGAGACTATAAGGTCTGAGAGTGTTGTTGTCAGTGGGCAGGTTTACATGGTGCAGAGAGACTATAAGGTCTGAGAGTGTTGTTGTCAGTGGGCAGGTGGACATAGTGCAGAGAGACTATAAGCTCTGAGAGTGTTGTTGTCAGTGGGCAGGTGGACATGGTGCAGAGAGACTATACAATATGAGAGTGTTGTTGTCAGGGGGCAGGTTTATGTGGTGCAGAGAGACTATAAGGTCTGAGAGTGTTGTTGTCAGTGGGCAGGTTTACATGGTGCAGAGAGACTATAAGGTCTGAGAGTGTTGTTGTCAGTGGGCAGGTTTACATGGTGCAGAGGGGCTATAAGGTCTGAGAGTGTTGTTGTCAGTGGGCAGGTGGACATAGTGCAGAGAGACTATAAGGTCTGAGAGTGTTGTTGTTGTCAGTGGGCAGGTTGACATGGTGCAGAGAGACTATAAGGTCTGAGAGTGTTGTTGTCAGTGGGCAGGTGGACATAGTGCAGAGAGACTATAAGGTCTGAGAGTGTTGTTATTAGTGGGCAGGTTGACATGGTGCAGAGAGACTATAAGGTCTGAGAGTGTTGTTGTCAGTGGGCAGGTTTACATGGTGCAGAGAGACTATAAGGTCTGAGAGTGTTGTTGTCAGTGGGCAGGTGGACATAGTGCAGAGAGACTATAAGGTCTGAGAGTGTTGTTGTTGTCAGTGGGCAGGTTGACATGGTGCAGAGAGACTATAAGGTCTGAGAGTGTTGTTGTTGTCAGTGGGCAGGTGGACATAGTGCAGAGAGACTATAAGGTCTGAGAGTGTTGTTATCAGTGGGCAGGTTTACATGGTGCAGAGAGACTATAAGGTCTGAGAGTGTTGTTGTCAGGGGGCAGGTTGACATAGTGCAGAGGGGCTATAAGGTCTGAGAGTGTTGTTGTCAGTGGGCAGGTTTACATGGTGCAGAGAGACTATAAGGTCTGAGAGTGTTGTTGTCAGTGGGCAGGTTGACATGGTGCAGAGAGACTATAAGATCTGAGAGTGTTGTTGTCAGTGGGCAGGTTTACATAGTGCAGAGGGGCTATAAGGTCTGAGAGTGTTGTTGTCAGTGGGCAGGTTTACATGGTGCAGAGGGTCTATAAGGTCTGAGAGTGTTGTTGTCAGTGGGCAGGTGGACATAGTGCAGAGGGGCTATAAGGTCTGAGAGTGTTGTTGTCAGTGGGCAGGTGGACATAGTGCAGAGGGGCTATAAGGTCTGAGAGTGTTGTTGTCAGTGGGCAGGTGGACATAGTGCAGAGAGACTATACAATATGAGAGTGTTGTTGTCAGTGGGCAGGTTTACATGGTGCAGAGGGGCTATAAGGTCTGAGAGTGTTGTTGTCAGTGGGCAGGTTTATGTGGTGCAGAGGAGCTATAAGGTCTGAGAGTGTTGTTGTCAGTGGGCAGGTTTATGTGGTGCAGAGGAGCTATAAGGTCTGAGAGTGTTGTTGTCAGGGGGCAGGTGGACATAGTGCAGAGAGACTATACAATATGAGAGTGTTGTTATCAGTGGGCAGGTTTACATGGTGCAGAGAGACTATAAGGTCTGAGAGTGCTGTTGTCAGTGGGCAGGTGGACATAGTGCAGAGAGACTATAAGGTCTGAGAGTGTTGTTGTCAGTGGGCAGGTTTACATGGTGCAGAGAGACTATAAGGTCTGAGAGTGTTGTTGTCAGTGGGCAGGTGGACATAGTGCAGAGAGACTATACAATATGAGAGTGTTGTTGTCAGTGGGC
>NW_026289453.1:52500-95000 GCF_023373465.1 Oncorhynchus keta
CTCCAGTAGAAAAGGATCAGCTGGTACAGATCAGGAGTAGTAATTCAGAATCATAATACATCATAATACAGAGCATGGTGTTACTGATTACCACAATAATATACTCTATCACTGTCATCCAAAATAAAAGGCTAGAAATGATTGTTAATGCGGATGTTCGCAGTGTTGATGATGATGATAATAATGATGATGATGATGGTGATGATTGCGATGATGATGATACTGATGATGATGAAGATAGTGATGGTGATTATGATGATTGTGATGATGATAGTGCACTGCGTTCATCCACCTCTGGCCTGCTCGCCTCCCTACCACTGAGGAAGTACAGTTCCTGCTCAGCCCAGTCAAAACTGTTCGCTGCTCTGGCTCCCCAATGGTGGAACACACTCCCTCACGACGCCAGGACAGCGGAGTCAATCACCACCTTCCGGAGACACCTGAAACCCCACCTCTTTAAGGAATACCTAGGATAGGATAAAGTAATCCTTCTCACCCCTCCCCCCCCTTAAAAGATTTAGATGCACTATTGTAAAGCGGCTGTTCCACTGGATGTCATAAGGTGAAAGCACCAATTTGTAAGTCGCTCTGGATAAGAGCGTCTGCTAAATGACTTAAATGTAAATGTAAATGTAATAGTGATAGTGATGATAGCGATGATGATGATAACAACAACAACCCTGGTAACCACTACCAGATAGAGGATTTCTCAGTGGTCGAGTCTGAGGCCCAGGGGGCGGAAGTGAAGAGGATCATCTAGCAGAGCAGGACATGTGGTCAGGGTCAGGGGTCAGCTAGCTTCAACTGCTGCGCTGCTCCCCCGCACTGCAGCACACAGGAAGTCAGAACAAACACATCCCACACACACACACACACACACACACACCATATGCCAAGAAACACTCGCTGTCATTTTCCCGGCAACCAGGCAACATTCCCCCAGAAACAGCCGTGTCCTCTGTACACTGATGACCCACAGCACTAGAACTGGTAAACACAGCCCACCCAAAGAGAGAGAGAGAGTGTGTGTGTGTGTGTGTGTGCTTGTTTTTGTGTGTGTGTGTGTGTGTGTGTGTGTGTGTGTGTGTGTGTGTGTGTGTGTGTGTGTGTGTGTGTGTGTGTGTGTGTGTGTGTGTGTGTGTGTGTGTGTGTGTGTGTGTGTGTGTGTGTGTGTGTGTGTGTGTGTGTGTGTGTGATTGAGAGAGAGAGAGAGAGTGTGTGTGTTCTGGGCTACAGTCTGCTGTTCTATGGCTAAGGGTCATCTCCTGTTGCTTGACCTCCATGACCTTGGACTGGAACAACATGCATACATAGGCTAGTAGCCACACACCACGTGGACTGGGAATACGAGTGGTGGCCTATAGAGTTATACTGTATCCTGCAACTGATATCAAAACATACGTTGAAGAACATTTCTAAGAGTCAAAATTAGGAAACATAACAAATCATTCATCCCACAATTATATTCCAATGGTTTCTATCTGTATCGGCAGGAAAACAAAACATATGTTGAAGGCCACGGTGTTCTATAAGTGTTGAAATACTACTGGTTTCTACTTGTCACCAGAGGGAAAACAAGTCAGTAAGGTATCTTCATTTCCCTTGCAACAGACAGGAGAATGCTGTAGCTACAAGTCGAAAAGATTGATGATAGAAATACAGTGCATTCGGAAAGTATTCAGACCCCTTGAATTGTTCCACATTTTGTTAGGTTACAGCCTTATTCTAAAATTGATTAAATTATTTTTCTACACACAATACCCCATAATGACAGAGCTTTTAAATGTTCACAAATGGATTCAAATAAAAAAAGGAAATAATTAATTTACATAAGTATTCAGACCCTTTACTCAGTACATTGTTTAAGCACCTTTGGCAGCGATTACAGCCTTGAGTCTTCTTGGGTATGACACTACAAGCTTGGCACACCTGTATTTGGGGAGTTTCTCCCATTCTTCTCTGCAGATCCTCTCAAGCTCTGTCAGGTTGGATGGGGAGCTTCGCTACACAGTTATTTTCAAATCTCTCTCGACATCTTCGATCAGGTTCAAGTCCAGGCTCTGACTGGATGTTCAGAGACTTGTCCCAAAGCCACTCCTGCGTTGTCTTGGTTGTGTGCTTAGGGTCGTTGTCTTGTTGGAAGGATCTCTCTGTACTTTGCTCCATTCATCTTTCCCTTGATCCTGACTAGTCCCTGTTGCTGAAAAACATCCCTACACATGATGCTGCCACAACCATGCTTCCCCGTAGGGATGGTGACAAGCTTCCTCCAGACATGATGCTTGGAATTCAGGGAAAAGAGTTCAATCTTGGTTTCATAAGACTAGAAAATCTTGTTTCTCATGGTCTGAGAGTCTTTTAGGTGCCTTTGGGCAAACTCCACGCAGGCTGTCATGTGCCTTTTACTGAGGAGTGGCTTCCATCTGGTCTGATAGGTGGAGAGCTGCAGAGATGGCTGTCCTTCTGGACAGTTCTCCATCTCCACAGAGGAACTCTGGAGCTCTTTTTTAAAATAGATTTGCTCAAATGTCTATAAACCTGTGTCTTTTTTGTCATTGTGGGGTATTGTGTGTAGATTGATTACAAAAAAGTATATTTAATCATCATCTTAGAATAAAGCTGGAACATAACAAAATGTGGAAAAAGTCAAGGAGTCTGAAATCTTTCAGAATCCACTGTACATCAATAAATGTCAAAAACAACTGACTCGTCTTTGACTGTACTCGTCTCTTAGCTGAGTCGACAACAACAACAATTTGGAGCAACCAACAGAAGGTTTGCCCGTTGTCACGGGACGTTTGTCCTTTCATCGTGTTCGCTGTACTTCAGATGTTATGCAAATAAGGCAGCTACTCTTGGCCAGGCAGTTAGAGAGGGAAGTAATTAGTGTGTCAGTAAACCTGCCCTTCCTAGTGTCTCACTCCACATCACACCTGGATTCAAATTGTACTTGTTTTCTTTCAAATACTTTTAAGGCAGGTTTCCTGGACACAGACTTGGTTGAAGATGGCAGGGGTTAAGACAAGAGGATTGTAACATCCCACAACTCTTTGCATGGATGCGGAAGAATTCTAAACAATGAGACCAGGAATGTGACAGTAAATGACAGGGAAGGAATGGTAGCAGTACAGAAAACGTGTGATCAAAGTGTAAAATAAACACAATCATAGTGAATTTCAGCTTACTACTCAGCAAACACAAAGTATAACTGCTTTACTGTCATTCTATTCATTCAAACGTTTTTAAAATCATCTAAAATAATCCCGACCGCTAGTTACGTTTTCAATGCTATTCCTGTAGAGCCCAGTAAAGGAGCTGGTCCCATTCATTTGTTTATTTTCGAATGCTTCTGCATGGAAATATTATGTAGGCCAAGACAAGGCTTAAAGGGGAAGTTCAGGATTTTACAACTTGATGTTAGATGGTTCCTCACCCTGAATGTAGTCTATGGGACAGCAGAAACTGTAATACACGGTGAAATTTTCTTTAAACAGCCACTGCAAACTTCAGCTAAATTTAGCCACCAAAAGCTAACAATCAAAGGAGGTAATAGTGAGCATGTTTTTTAAATGGCCACATCACCTGAAATTAACTAAATTCAACTCCACGTTTGGTTTGATGTTACTCTGAACTATTTGAATACTATTTGAACCCAGCTCGCCAGGGTACAGACTGGACCAGTGGATCCAGAATGGTGATCTCACATTATGGTGACATGCCAGAGGCCTAATGCTATCTGAATACTATTTGAACCCAGCTCGCCAGAGTACAGACTGGACCAGTGGATCCAGAGTGGTGATCTCACATTATGGTGACATGCCAGAGGCCTAATGCTATCTGAATACTATTTGAACCCAGCTCGCCAGGGTACAGACTGGACCAGTGGATCCAGAGTGGTGATCTCACATTATGGTGACATGCCAGAGGCCTAATGCTATCTGAATACTATTTGAACCCAGCTCGCCAGGGTACAGACTGGACCAGTGGATCCAGAGTGGTGATCTCACATTATGGTGACATGCCAGAGGCCTAATGCTATCTGAATACTATTTGAACCCAGCTCGCCAGGGTACAGACTGGACCAGTGGATCCAGAATGGTGATCTCACATTATGGTGACATGCCAGAGGCCTAATGCTATCTGAATACTATTTGAACCCAGCTCGCCAGGGTACAGACTGGACCAGTGGATCCAGAGTGGTGATCTCACATTATGGTGACATGTCAGAGGCCTAATGCTATCTGAATACTATTTGAACCCAGCTCGCCAGGGTACAGACTGGACCAGTGGATCCAGAGTGGTGATCTCACATTATGGTGACATGCCAGAGGCCTAATGCTATCTGAATACTATTTGAAACCAGGGTACAGCTGGACCAGTGGATCCAGAATGGTGATCTACATGGTGACTGCCAGAGGCCTAATGCATCTGTGGCTCCAGAGACTGGTGATCTCACATTATGGTGACATGTCAGAGGATGGAATACTATTTGAACCCAGCTGCAGGGTACAGACTGGACCAGTGGATCCAGAGTGGTGATCTACATTATGGTGACATGTCAGAGGATGCTATCCTATTTGAACCCAGCTCGCCAGGGTACAGACTGGACCAGTGGATCCAGAATGGTGATCTCACATTATGGTGACATGTCAGAGGCCTAATGCTATCTGAATACTATTTGAACCCAGCTCGCCAGGGTACAGACTGGACCAGTGGATCCAGAATGGTGATCTCACATTATGGTGACATGCCAGAGGCCTAATGCTATCTGAATACTATTTGAACCCAGCTCGCCAGGGTACAGACTGGACCAGTGGATCCAGAATGGTGATCTCACATTATGGTGACATGTCAGAGGCCTAATGCTATCTGAATACTATTTGAACCCAGCTCGCCAGGGTACAGACTGGACCAGTGGATCCAGAATGGTGATCTCACATTATGGTGACATGTCAGAGGCCTAATGCTATCTGAATACTATTTGAACCCAGCTCGCCAGGGTACAGACTGGACCAGTGGATCCAGAATGGTGATCTCACATTATGGTGACATGTCAGAGGCCTAATGCTATCTGAATACTATTTGAACCCAGCTCGCCAGGGTACAGACTGGACCAGTGGATCCAGAGTGGTGATCTCACATTATGGTGACATGCCAGAGGCCTAATGCTATCTGAATACTATTTGAACCCAGCTCGCCAGGGTACAGACTGGACCAGTGGATCCAGAATGGTGATCTCACATTATGGTGACATGCCAGAGGCCTAATGCTATCTGAATACTATTTGAACCCAGCTCGCCAGGGTACAGACTGGACCAGTGGATCCAGAATGGTGATCTCACATTATGGTGACATGCCAGAGGCCTAATGCTATCTGAATACTATTTGAACCCAGCTCGCCAGGGTACAGACTGGACCAGTGGATCCAGAATGGTGATCTCACATTATGGTGACATGTCAGAGGCCTAATGCTATCTGAATACTATTTGAACCCAGCTCGCCAGGGTACAGACTGGACCAGTGGATCCAGAATGGTGATCTCACATTATGGTGACATGTCAGAGGCCTAATGCTATCTGAGCTATGAGATGATTCATTTACATACAGCAGACTGGGAGGCTCTTGAAAGGTTATGCCCAGTGTTTGTGTTCTTTATAGGGCCCTGAGTTGTTTCATGACCATGCAGTATGCCCATGGAAAACTCTGGGTCCCACATAGCTAGAATGGATCCCTTGGTGTTCTGGGAGCGTTGGTTTTAGGTTGCAGGAAGGTTCTGTGAAAACGTCACTCATTGTTCTGGGAATTGTAGTGATAGGCTACACATAGACCCCAGAGATATTCTTGGTAATTTCACCTGGTAAGAAAAACTCCTGTCCCCAGACTGTGTCCATACGGCAAGCGGTACCGGAGCACCACGTCTAGGTCCAAGAGGCTTCTAAACAGCTTTTACCCCCAAGTCATTAGACTACTGAACATCTAATCAAATGGCTACCCAGACTATTTGCATTGCCCCCCCTCTTTTACGCTGCTGCTACTCTGTTATTATCTATGCATAGTCACTTTAATAACTCTACCTTCATGTATATATTACCTCAATTGACTCTGTACTGGCACCCCTGTATGTACCCTCACTATTGTTATTTTACTGCTGCTCTTGTTATTTGTTATTTGTTACTTTTATTTCTTATTTTTCTTTAGGTATTTTACTTAAAACTGCAGTGTTGGTTAACATTTACATTTAAGTCATTTAGCAGACGCTCTAAGGGATGGTAAGTAAGTATTTCACTGTTTTATTCGGCGCTTGTGACAAATAACATTTGATCTGATTTAATTACTGCATTCACCAGCAAGCTGAACATCTGAAGGAAAGACAACCGCCAGCTGTCGAGATTCAACCTCTGCGTTGTGTGAATCCTCATATGAATCACAAATGTTCTTTTAGCTTATGAATATGTCCCTGAATGCTTCCTTTCAAACAAACCCAAACTCTCATCCAGAATTAGCTTGAAGAAGTCATAAAGGGACAGAGCATTGATTATTATCTGAGTTGAGTCTTCGATCTGAGTAATGGCCTCAGCCTGCAGTGTTAAATGATAATAACAGTGAGATGACTGTTCTGACACGTGGGCACACACACACACACACACACACACACGCACACGCACACGCACACGCACACGCACACGCACACACACACACACACACACAGTTCCATTAACACACACACAGACACACACACACCCACACACACAGAGTTTCATTAACACAAACACACACAGTTCCATTAACACACACACACACACGCACGCACGCACGCACACACACACACATATGCACACACACGGTTCCATTAATACACACACACACGCAGTTCCATTAACACAGACACAGACACACCCACAAACACAGAGTTCCATTAACACAAACACACACAGTTCCATTAACACACACACACACACACACACACACACACACACACACACACACACACACACACACACACACACACACACACACACACACACACACACACACACACACACACACACACACACACACACACACACACACACACACACACACACACACACACACACACACACACACACACACAGTTCCATTAACGACCACTACTCTGCTCTCCCAGTCTGGTGCAGAAAACGATGATCCTCTGAAGAAGAAATCCTCTTATTGGCTCCATTTGTGCACTTCAAGACATGAAATATGTGTTATGAAGCATATACTGTATTTTGGTTCCATTACCATGTTATGGCCATGTTCTCAGTGACTGTATAGTATTTTTAGATATGGACGTTGTGCCTAAAGAGATTATATTATAATCAAATTGAACTGCATCCTAAATTGCACCCTATCCCTACATAGTGCAATACCTTTGTGTGTATTGCACTATAAAGGGAATAAGGTGCCATTTGGGACACAGGCTAATTGAGTGTGTGCTGCTGTAGGGCCAGATGTGACACACCTGTAGTGGGTTGTGAAGCCAGAGGAGGACCCAGAAGGAGACAGGACAGTTAGTCTTTACAGGCCAGACCACAGATGGGCTAGATGCACACACTGTCTCAGATTGGCGAGCACGAAGAGACACACACACAGACTGCCACGCACACACACACTGGCACGCACGCACGCACACACACTTGAATGGTGTAAACATATTTGTGCTGTACACGTTGACTTTGAACTGGGCTGGTCATGCTGTCACCTGTCTGTACCCTGCGGAGGAACTATTTACATGTTCATTTGCAAGGAAAATCTGCAGCCTTTTCTCTGTGTGCCCTCCACACTCTAAAACAGCAGAACTTTTCTCACGACATGCTGAAGATTCAGCCAAACATGTTTTTACACCACTTAAAAATAAGTTTGATTTTCAAAATATATCCACTACTTTATGTAGCTTTCACTGATACAAAAGACAGCATTTTTTATCAGGACTAAAGTCAAGTGATGCCAAATTGAAGATGGATAAATGGCTATTTCAGACAGATAAATTGAAGATGGATGAATGGCTATTTCAGACAGATAAATTGAAGATGGATGAATGGCTATTTCAGACAGATAAATTGAAGACGGATGAATGGCTATTTCAGACAGATAAATTGAAGACGGATGAATGGCTATTTCAGACAGATAAATTGAAGATGGATGAATGGCTATTTCAGACAGATAAATTGAAGACGGATGAATAGCTATTTCAGACAGATAAATTGAAGACGGATGAATAGCTATTTCAGACAGATAAATTGAAGACGGATGAATGGCTATTTCAGACAGATAAATTGAAGACGGATGAATGGCTATTTCAGACAGATAAATTGAAGACGGATGAATAGCTATTTCAGACAGATAAATTGAAGACGGATGAATGGCTATTTCAGACAGATAAATTGAAGATGGATGAATGACTATTTCAGACAGATAAATTGAAGACGGATGAATGGCTATTTCAGACAGATAAATTGAAGACGGATGAATGGCTATTTCAGACAGATAAATTGAAGATGGATGAATGGCTATTTCAGACAGATAAATTGAAGATTGATGAATAGCTATTTCAGACAGATAAATTGAAGACGGATGAATAGCTATTTCAGACAGACAAATTGAAGACGGATGAATAGCTATTTCAGACAGACAAATTGGAAATCAAATGAACAGAAATAGATGGGTGTCTTTCCTCTCCACTACCACCAGATAGAGAGACATTGTGCCAAGGGGAAAAAAATATAACTGGAATAACAACTCGTGTGCCAATACATGTGATAAATCTTATGAATTGATCTAAATACAATGTAATAGGAACTGCTAGGAAGAAGCCTTACAGCTGCTCTGGTGAACAGAATCCCAAGCCACCTCATCTATAACTCAATTTATATCAACACCCAGAAGCGAAGAAAAAGGAAGCTATTTTCTTTCCCCTAGCTGATTGATGGATATATTTTCAGCGGGACCCCATATAATCACACTGACCTCCTAGGACCTGCTGGAAATGTGTCCGGGGTGAAGTGACCCGATAAGACGCTGACCTGGGGCCAGTTTGGCAAATCCCACACTCATGGTTAGGGTTAGGATTGGGGAGTGGGGAAGCCGATCCTAGATCTGTACCAAGGGGAAACTTCAGCCCGTAGCAGGTAGCAGAAGCAATCATTTAAGCAAATAAGTGGAGTGGGGGGGTCAAAGGAGGACAGAAAATAAGATAAAAGATACGTGACAATTAAATAACTCTGAACTCTGACAGAGATGAGATGAATGAATAGGGGTTAATACAGGATGGTAGAGGAGATGAATGAATAGGGGTTAATACAGGATGGTAGAGGAGATGAATAGGGGTTAATACAGGATGGTAGAGGAGATGAATAGGGGTTAATACAGGATGGTAGAAGAGATGAATGAATAGGGGTTAATACAGGATGGTAGAGGAGATGAATGAATAGGGGTTAATACAGGATGGTAGAGGAGATGAATGAATAGGGGTTAATACAGGATGGTAGAGGAGATGAATGAATAGGGGTTAATACAGGATGGTAGAGGAGATGAATGAATAGGGGTTAATACAGGATGGTAGAGGAGATGAATGAATAGGGGTTAATACAGGATGGTAGAGGAGATGAATGAATAGGGGTTAATACAGGATGGTAGAGGAGATGAATGAATAGGGGTTAATACAGGATGGTAGAGGAGATGAATGAATAGGGGGTTAATACAGGATGGTAGGGATGAATGAATAGGGGTTAATACAGGATGGTAGAGATGAATGAATAGGGGTTAATACAGGATGGTAGAGGAGATGAATAGGGGTTAATACAGGATGGTAGAGGAGATGAATGAATAGGGGACAGGATGGTAGAGGAGATGAATGAATAGGGGTTAATACAGGATGGTAGAGGAGATGAATGAATAGGGGTTAATACAGGATGGTAGAGGAGATTAATGAATAGGGGTTAATACAGGATGGTAGAGGAGATGAATGAATAGGGGTTAATACAGGATGGTAGAGGAGATGAATGAATAGGGGTTAATACAGGATGGTAGAGGAGATGAATGAATAGGGGTTAATACAGGATGGTAGAGGAGATGAATGAATAGGGGTTAATACAGGATGGTAGAGGAGATTAATGAATAGGGGTTAATACAGGATGGTAGAGGAGATGAATGAATAGGGGTTAATACAGGATGGTAGAGGAGATGAATGAATAGGGGTTAATACAGGATGGTAGAGGAGATGAATGAATAGGGGTTAATACAGGATGGTAGAGGAGATGAATAGGGGTTAATACAGGATGGTAGAGGAGATGAATGAATAGGGGTTAATACAGGATGGTAGAGGAGATGAATGAATAGGGGTTAATACAGGATGGTAGAGGAGATGAATGAATAGGGGTTAATACAGGATGGTAGAGGAGATGAATGAATAGGGGTTAATACAGGATGGTAGAGGAGATGAATGAATAGGGGTTAATACAGGATGGTAGAGGAGATGAATGAATAGGGGTTAATACAGGATGGTAGAGGAGATGAATGAATAGGGGTTAATACAGGATGGTAGAGGAGATGAATGAATAGGGGTTAATACAGGATGGTAGAGGAGATGAATGAATAGGGGTTAATACAGGATGGTAGAGGAGATGAATGAATAGGGGTTAATACAGGATGGTAGAGGAGATGAATGAATAGGGGTTAATACAGGATGGTAGAGGAGATGAATGAATAGGGGTTAATACAGGATGGTAGAGGAGATGAATGAATAGGGGTTAATACAGGATGGTAGAGGAGATGAATGAATAGGGGTTAATACAGGATGGTAGAGGAGATGAATGAATAGGGGTTAATACAGGATGGTAGAGGAGATGAATGAATAGGGGTTAATACAGGATGGTAGAGGAGATGAATGAATAGGGGTTAATACAGGATGGTAGAGGAGATGAATGAATAGGGGTTAATACAGGATGGTAGAGGAGATGAATGAATAGGGGTTAATACAGGATGGTAGAGGAGATGAATGAATAGGGGTTAATACAGGATGGTAGAGGAGATGAATGAATAGGGGTTAATACAGGATGGTAGAGGAGATGAATGAATAGGGGTTAATACAGGATGGTAGAGGAGATGAATGAATAGGGGTTAATACAGGATGGTAGAGGAGATGAATGAATAGGGGTTAATACAGGATGGTAGGAGAGAATGAGATAGAGGAGATGAATGAATAGGGGTTAATACAGGATGGTAGAGGAGATGAATGAATAGGGGTTAATACAGGATGGTAGAGGAGATGAATGAATAGGGGTTAATACAGGATGGTAGAGGAGATGAATAGGGGTTAATACAGGATGGTAGAGGAGATGAATAGGGGTTAATACAGGATGGTAGAGGAGATGAATAGGGGTTAATACAGGATGGTAGAGGAGATGAATGAATAGGGGTTAATACAGGATGGTAGAGGAGATGAATGAATAGGGGTTAATACAGGATGGTAGAGGAGATGAATGAATAGGGGTTAATACAGGATGGTAGAGGAGATTAATGAATAGGGGTTAATACAGGATGGTAGAGGAGATGAATGAATAGGGGTTAATACAGGATGGTAGAGGAGATGAATGAATAGGGGTTAATACAGGATGGTAGAGGAGATGAATGAATAGGGGTTAATACAGGATGGTAGAGGAGATGAATGAATAGGGGTTAATACAGGATGGTAGAGGAGATGAATGAATAGGGGTTAATACAGGATGGTAGAGAAGATGAATGAATAGGGGTTAATACAGGATGGTAGAGGAGATGAATGAATAGGGGTTAATACAGGATGGTAGAGGAGATGAATGAATAGGGGTTAATACAGGATGGTAGAGGAGATGAATGAATAGGGGTTAATACAGGATGGTAGAGGAGATGAATGAATAGGGGTTAATACAGGATGGTAGAGGAGATGAATGAATAGGGTTAATACAGGATGGTAGAGGAGATGAATGAATAGGGGTTAATACAGGATGGTAGAGGAGATGAATGAATAGGGGTTAATACAGGATGGTAGAGGAGATGAATGAATAGGGGTTAATACAGGATGGTAGAGGAGATTAATGAATAGGGGTTAATACAGGATGGTAGAGGAGATGAATGAATAGGGGTTAATACAGGATGGTAGAGGAGATGAATGAATAGGGGTTAATACAGGATGGTAGAGGAGATGAATGAATAGGGGTTAATACAGGATGGTAGAGGAGATGAATGAATAGGGGTTAATACAGGATGGTAGAGGAGATGAATGAATAGGGGTTAATACAGGATGGTAGAGGAGATGAATGAATAGGGGTTAATACAGGATGGTAGAGGAGATTAATGAATAGGGGTTAATACAGGATGGTAGAGGAGATTAATGAATAGGGGTTAATACAGGATGGTAGAGGAGATGAATGAATAGTGGTTAATACTGGATGGTAGAGGAGATGAATGAATAGGGGTTAATACAGGATGGTAGAGAAGATGAATGAATAGGGGTTAATACAGGATGGTAGAGGAGATGAATGAATAGGGGTTAATACAGGATGGTAGAGGAGATGAATGAATAGGGGTTAATACAGGATGGTAGAGGAGATTAATGAATAGGGGTTAATACAGGATGGTAGAGGAGATGAATGAATAGGGGTTAATACAGGATGGTATAGGAGATGAATGAATAGGGGTTAATACAGGATGGTAGAGGAGATGAATGAATAGGGGTTAATACAGGATGGTAGAGGAGATGAATGAATAGGGGTTAATACAGGATGGTAGAGGAGATGAATGAATAGGATGGGTTGAATACAGGATGGTAGAGGAGATTAATGAATAGGGGTTAATACAGGATGGTAGAGGAGATGAATGAATAGGGGTTAATACAGGATGGTAGAGGAGATGAATGAATAGGGGTTAATACAGGATGGTAGAGGAGATGAATGAATAGGGTTAATACAGGATGGTAGAGGAGATGAATGAATAGGGGTTAATACAGGATGGTAGAGGAGATTAATGAATAGGGGTTAATACAGGATGGTAGAGGAGATTAATGAATAGGGGTTAATACAGGATGGTAGAGGAGATTAATGAATAGAGGTTAATACAGGATGGTAGAGGAGATGAATGAATAGGGGTTAATACAGGATGGTAGAGGAGATGAATGAATAGGGGTTAATACAGGATGGTAGAGGAGATGAATGAATAGGGGTTAATACAGGATGGTAGAGGAGATGAATGAATAGGGGTTAATACAGGATGGTAGAGGAGATGAATGAATAGGGGTTAATACAGGATGGTAGAGGAGATGAATAGGGGTTAATACAGGATGGTAGAGGAGATGAATGAATAGGGGTTAATACAGGATGGTAGAGGAGATGAATGAATAGGGGTTAATACAGGATGGTAGAGGAGATGAATGAATAGGGGTTAATACAGGATGGTAGAGGAGATGAATGAATAGGGGTTAATACAGGATGGTATAGGAGATTAATGAATAGGGGTTAATACAGGATGGTAGAGGAGATGAATGAATAGGGGTTAATACAGGATGGTAGAGGAGATGAATAGGGGTTAATACAGGATGGTAGAGGAGATTAATGAATAGGGGTTAATACAGGATGGTAGAGGAGATGAATGAATAGGGGTTAATACAGGATGGTAGAGGAGATGAATGAATAGGGGTTAATACAGGATGGTAGAGGAGATGAATGAATAGGGGTTAATACAGGATGGTAGAGGAGATGAATGAATAGGGGTTAATACAGGATGGTAGAGGAGATGAATGAATAGGGGTTAATACAGGATGGTAGAGGAGATGAATGAATAGGGGTTAATACAGGATGGTAGAGGAGATTAATGAATAGGGGTTAATACAGGATGGTAGAGGAGATTAATGAATAGGGGTTAATACAGGATGGTAGAGGAGATGAATGAATAGGGGTTAATACAGGATGGTAGAGGAGATTAATGAATAGGGGTTAATACAGGATGGTAGAGGAGATTAATGAATAGGGGTTAATACAGGATGGTAGAGGAGATGAATGAATAGGGGTTAATACAGGATGGTAGAGGAGATGAATGAATAGGGGTTAATACAGGATGGTAGAGGAGATGAATGAATAGGGGTTAATACAGGATGGTATAGGAGATGAATGAATAGGGGTTAATACAGGATGGTAGAGGAGATGAATGAATAGGGGTTAATACAGGATGGTAGAGGAGATGAATGAATAGGGGTTAATACAGGATGGTAGAGGAGATTAATGAATAGGGATTAATACAGGATGGTAGAGGAGATTAATGAATAGGGGTTAATACAGGATGGTAGAGGAGATGAATGAATAGGGGTTAATACAGGATGGTAGAGGAGATGAATGAATAGGGGTTAATACAGGATGGTAGAGGACATGAATAGGGGTTAATACAGGATGGTAGAGGAGATGAATAGGGGTTAATACAGGATGGTAGAGGAGATGAATGAATAGGGGTTAATACAGGATGGTAGAGGAGATGAATGAATAGGGCTTAATACAGGATGGTAGAGGAGATGAATGAATAGGGGTTAATACAGGATGGTATAGGAGATGAATGAATAGGGGTTAATACAGGATGGTATAGGAGATGAATGAATAGGGGTTAATACAGGATGGTAGAGGAGATGAATAGGGGTTAATACAGGATGGTAGAGGAGATGAATGAATAGGGGTTAATACAGGATGGTAGAGGAGATGAATGAATAGGGCTTAATACAGGATGGTAGAGGAGATGAATGAATAGGGGTTAATACAGGATGGTAGAGAAGATGAATGAATAGGGGTTAATACAGGATGGTAGAGGAGATGAATGAATAGGGGTTAATACAGGATGGTAGAGGAGATGAATGAATAGGGGTTAATACAGGATGGTAGAGGAGATGAATGAATAGGGGTTAATACAGGATGGTAGAGGAGATGAATGAATAGGGGTTAATACAGGATGGTAGAGGAGATGAATGAATAGGGCTTAATACAGGATGGTAGAGGAGATGAATGAATAGGGGTTAATACAGGATGGTATAGGAGATGAATGAATAGGGGTTAATACAGGATGGTATAGGAGATGAATGAATAGGGGTTAATACAGGATGGTAGAGGAGATGAATAGGGGTTAATACAGGATGGTAGAGGAGATGAATGAATAGGGGTTAATACAGGATGGTAGAGGAGATGAATGAATAGGGTTAATACAGGATGGTAGAGGAGATGAATGAATAGGGGTTAATACAGGATGGTAGAGAAGATGAATGAATAGGGGTTAATACAGGATGGTAGAAGAGATTAATGAATAGGGGTTAATACAGGATGGTAGAGGAGATGAATGAATAGGGGTTAATACAGGATGGTAGAGGAGATGAATGAATAGGGGTTAATACAGGATGGTAGAGGAGATGAATGAATAGGGGTTAATACAGGATGGTAGAGGAGATGAATGAATAGGGGTTAATACAGGATGGTAGAGGAGATTAATGAATAGGGGTTAATACAGGATGGTAGAGGAGATGAATGAATAGGGGTTAATACAGGATGGTAGAGGAGATGAATGAATAGGGGTTAATACAGGATGGTAGAGGAGATGAATGAATAGGGGTTAATACAGGATGGTAGAGGAGATGAATGAATAGGGGTTAATACAGGATGGTAGAGGAGATTAATGAATAGGGGTTAATACTGGATGGTAGAGGTGATGAATGAATAGGGGTTAATACAGGATGGTAGAGGAGATGAATGAATAGGGGTTAATACAGGATGGTAGAGGAGATTAATGAATAGGGGTTAATACAGGATGGTAGAGGAGATTAATGAATAGGGGTTAATACAGGATGGTAGAGGAGATGAATGAATAGGGGTTAATACAGGATGGTAGAGGAGATGAATGAATAGGGGTTAATACAGGATGGTAGAGGAGATGAATGAATAGGGGTTAATACAGGATGGTAGAGGAGATTAATGAATAGGGGTTAATACAGGATGGTAGAGGAGATGAATGAATAGGGGTTAATACTGGATGGTAGAGGTGATGAATGAATAGGGTTAATACAGGATGGTAGAGGAGATGAATGAATAGGGGTTAATACAGGATGGTAGAGGAGATGAATGAATAGGGATTAATACAGGATGGTAGAGGAGATGAATGAATAGGGGTTAATACTGGATGGTAGAGGAGATGAATGAATAGGGATTAATACAGGATGGTAGAGGAGATGAATGAATAGGGGTTAATACAGGATGGTAGAGGAGATTAATGAATAGGGGTTAATACAGGATGGTAGAGGAGATGAATGAATAGGGGTTAATACAGGATGGTAGAGGAGATGAATGAATAGGGGTTAATACAGGATGGTAGAGGAGATGAATGAATAGGGGTTAATACAGGATGGTAGAGGAGATGAATGAATAGGGGTTAATACAGGATGGTAGAGGAGATGAATAGGGGTTAATACAGGATGGTAGAGGAGATGAATGAATAGGGGTTAATACAGGATGGTAGAGGAGATGAATGAATAGGGGTTAATACAGGATGGTAGAGGAGATGAATGAATAGGGGTTAATACAGGATGGTAGAGGAGATGAATAGGGGTTAATACAGGATGGTAGAGGAGATGAATGAATAGGGGTTAATACAGGATGGTAGAGGAGATGAATGAATAGGGGTTAATACAGGATGGTAGAGGAGATGAATGAATAGGGGTTAATACAGGATGGTAGAGGAGATGAATGAATAGGGGTTAATACAGGATGGTAGAGGAGATGAATGAATAGGGGTTAATACAGGATGGTAGAGGAGATGAATGAATAGGGGTTAATACAGGATGGTAGAGGAGATGAATGAATAGGGGTTAATACAGGATGGTAGAGGAGATGAATGAATAGGGGTTAATACAGGATGGTAGAGGAGATGAATGAATAGGGGTTAATACAGGATGGTAGAGGAGATGAATGAATAGGGGTTAATACAGGATGGTAGAGGAGATGAATAGGGGTTAATACAGGATGGTAGAGGAGATGAATAGGGGTTAATACAGGATGGTAGAGGAGATGAATGAATAGGGGTTAATACAGGATGGTAGAGGAGATTAATGAATAGGGGTTAATACAGGATGGTAGAGGAGATGAATGAATAGGGGTTAATACAGGATGGTAGAGGAGATGAATGAATAGGGGTTAATACAGGATGGTAGAGGAGATGAATGAATAGGGGTTAATACAGGATGGTAGAGGAGATGAATGAATAGGGGTTAATACAGGATGGTAGAGGAGATGAATGAATAGGGGTTAATACAGGATGGTAGAGGAGATGAATAGGGGTTAATACAGGATGGTAGAGGAGATGAATGAATAGGGGTTAATACAGGATGGTAGAGGAGATGAATAGGGGTTAATACAGGATGGTAGAGGAGATGAATGAATAGGAGGAGGTGGTCAGGAGAAATGGTGTCATGATGATCACAACTGATTCTGATTCTGAATTCTTGGAAATACACAGAGAGAAGGCGGATAATAGTTATGATAATCACCTTCCTACAGTATGTCAAGGTCTCGTTTTAAAATGCAGATGACAGATTATATTCACCTCCTCTCCCCCGTCCCTTATTTTTCATGCTTTATTTATTTATTTGTTCATTCATTTTTTATGTTGGCAATCTGGACACACAATGGTGTCATTCATGCCTCTGATTCTGCCTCCCCAAAGAGCCCCAGACCCTCCGGGCCACCGGGGGCCTCTCATCCACCCACACCAAACTCAGCCCAGCACCCAGGGGAGGCCAGCCAGGCCAGGGATGCTGCCTGGGGGGCAGAGACATGAACAGTTTGTCCTGGGAAAGAATGCACCAGACTACCTATTAACAGACATACATGAAACAGGCCTCCCTGTAGGATGTGAACAGGCAACACAACGTTCCCAGAGACACACATACTCCACAGACACAATCCCATGGATGTGGCCATCTGATATGTGTGTTTCTTGAACAGTTCTCGAGTATGATGGAATCGATGCTCTGACCATTACTCATCCCTACATGATAACTTGCGTTATAAAGTGACACTTTTGATTAACAATAACATATCTGCTAGAATTGAACCAGTATATAGAGTTGTAAGCTATCCAAAAGAACATAGCCAGATTGCAGTCTAAATGTGAGAGCAGGTGCAGGAGTGTGGGAGTGTTAGCAGCAGCTGAGCATTATCTCCCTATTGTCATATAAACACGTATAAGACCAGAAATGAGCATTTTCATCCAAATACTGTATATCAGAATAATGAAGAAGTTAAGTGAAGTTACTAACAATAAACCCGCTCCAAGGTTAGGTGAAAGTGTTTGCACTATTCGTGGAAGAATAACACTTTTGCTGGTTTCAAACTCCTTTTGGTCAACATTATTCAACAGATATGTCTGAGATGAAGAAACACGTCCGGTCCTCACTGCGTAGTTAGGCCTCCGAGCCCAGAAAGAACGCTTTCTTTTTTGCCAGACCTTCACTAATGCAATATAACAAATTGGTATAATTATGCTCCATATTGGAGATTGACGAAACAATGTGGCCCGTGGGGCAGGTGGAGGCAGGGTAGGAAGCAGGCAGCGTGGGTATTTGCTGACGGGAATAACTCATTCATTGGCTACTTTTCGCTATTTCTCAGAGGACATTCTTGTATCTATGACATTACGGCTAATCAAATAAGCCCACTGGAATGCCAGTTTTTCCTCTCAAAATGTGATTCTCCTCCTAATGTGAAAATTATCCACCACTGCATCACCAACCTCCACTGGGTCATGTTCATTAGGGCACGCAACGGAATACTTTTAAAAACATTTTGCAATGGAATGAAAATGAGATTTCTTAGTCCAGGTAGTCCCTTCCTGTTTCAGTACTCTTCTTTCCATTTGGTGCCTAATGAACATGACCCAGTAAACTGGAATCCCTCCACTTCTCCCCTTGTCTCAGAAGTTCGCTGGAGCACAGTGGAGCTCCTTTCTCCTCCTCTTCCTCTTCCTCACCCAGACCTCACCTTGTGGAGAACATAGGTGAGTGGTGGAGGGGAGAGGTGGGGGGTGAAAGAGTACCATTTGATCTCTAGCTTGGGCCAACGACAAAAGAATTTGGCCCAGATCCGATTGAGTTGTCTGGCTGTGCCATTGGGCTGAATGCTAATGCTAATTTAGCGCTATTGTTTTCACTGAACACAACAGGCTCCAGCTGTAGATACACTGAAACACATGGAGTGTACTGGGGAGGACAGATCCATCACCCAGTCCACACTGAGACAGATGTCCTCCATTTTGACACATTTATGGAGGAAATATGTTAAAAAGGAACGGCACAAAACAAATCCATGTCAATAATATATTTCTGCGCTTGACGTTTTGGCTTTGGAACAACTGAGGAAAACTAAAAGAAGCAGAAAAGGGGAGTTCTTTCCAAGCCCCAAACCACGACTATGCATTTTTGACCGCAGTTTGCCTGAACATGTATTCAGGGCTGTGATCCACTATTATATATGCGATGGTGACAGTAATGAAAGAGTTCTGTACTAGTGGGGTCAGAACGAGGTGCAGAGTGACAAAGAGAAATAAAAAATGGCTGTGGACAAGAGAGCCATAATTCTATCGACAAATCAGCAAAACAAGGAGAGGAAACATACAAAGAGGATACATTCTAGGTGAGTTTGAGCAACATGTAACAGTAACATGACGTAACAGTATCCATGTGAGTCACAGAAGGACTCACACCGCAGGTGTGAATATATTAACTGGGTCATGTTCATTAGGGCACGCTGCGGAATACTTTTAAAAACCTTTTGGAATGGAATGATTTGTTCAGTCCAAGTAGTTCCTTCCTGTTTCAGTACTTTTCTTTCCGTTTGGTGCCGAATGAACATGACCCAGGAAACTGGAATCCCCACTTTTCCCCTTGTCTCAGAGGTTTGCTGGAGCACAGTGGAGCTCCTTCCTCCTCCTCCTCCTCCTCCTCCTCCTCCTCCTCCTCCTCCTCCTCCTCCTCCTCCTCCTCACCTCGTCCGGACCACACCCCGTGGAGAGCAAAGGGAGCGGTGGAGCTCCTTCCTCCTCCTCCTCCTTCTCCTTCTCCTCCTCCTCCTCCTCCTCCTCCTCCTCCTCCTCCTCCTCCTCCTCCTCCTCCTCCTCCTCACCTCGTCCGGACCCCACCCCGTGGAGAGTACAGTGGAGCTCCTTCCTCCTCCTCCTCCTTCCTCCTCCTCCTCCTCCTCCTCCTCCTCCTCCTCCTCCTCACCTCGTCCGGACCCCACCCCGTGGAGAGCACAGTGGAGCTCCTTCCTCCTCCTCCTTCCTCCTCCTCCTCCTCCTCCTCCTCCTCCTCCTCCTCCTCCTCCTCACCTCGTCCAGACCCCACCCCGTGGAGAGCACAATGGAACTCCTTCCTCCTCCACCTCCTCACCTCGTCCGGACACCACCACGTGGAGAGCACAATGGAACTCCTTCCTCCTCCTCCTCCTCCTCCTCCTCCTCCTCCTCCTCCTCCTCCTCACCTCGTCCGGACCCCACCCCGTGGAGAGCACAATGGAACTCCTCCTTCCTCCTCCTCCTCCTCCTCCTCCTCTCCTCGTCCGGACCCCACCGCGTGCATACCACAATCGCACTCCTTCCTCCTCCTCCTCCTCCTCCTCCGCCTCCTCCCCCTCACCTCGTCCGGACCCCACCCCGTGGAGAGCACAATGGAACTCCTTCCGCCTCCTCCTCCTCCTCCTCCTCCTCCTCCTCCTCCTCCTCCTCCTCCTCACCTCGTCCGGACCCCACCCCGTGGAGAGCACAATGGAACTCCTTCCGCCTCCTCCTCCTCCTCCTCCTCCTCCTCCTCCTCCTCCTCCTCCTCCTCCTCCTCCTCCTCCTCCTCCTCCTACACCTCCTCCTCCTCCTCCTCCTCCTCCTCCTCCCTCCTTCCTCCTCCTCCTCCTCCTCACCTCGTCCGGACCCCACCCCGTGGAGAGCAAAGGGAGCGGTGGAGGGGAGCGGCGGGGGGTGGAAGAGGACCATTTGATCTGTAGCTCCTCCAGGGAGCACCAGGGCCTACTCATCATCTATATCCTGTTTGGGAAGGCTGACGTTTGAAACCCATCTGTTGCCGGGTCCCAGTGGTACAATCACATCAGAGAGATGGAGAGAGAGTTAGAGAAATGGAGGGGGAGAGAGAAAAGGAGAGGGACGGATGGAGGGAGAGAGGAATATAATCACTCAACACACCACCAATACTTTCTAATTCTCTCTATGACTATTAACAGGCAGAAAAGTATTTTTTTTAAATGGAAACCGTGACTGTTTGGTTATAACATGTGCGGTGATTGTCTAAAATAAATGCAATTTTCCTGAACATGTACGAGTGCAGCCAAAGAGAATTTGGACATATGAACACATGCTTAAGCTCTCAAACACTTCCAACACGTGTCTGTCCACCCACACACAGTCTGATAGCATGTTCATGTTGTAGAGGAGCATCTGGTCCATCTTCTTTACTAAAAGCAATGCCAGGAGTCACTTTATAAATCAAAACAAAACTGTAGCATCTATAAGATGACAGGCAAGTATGAGGAAGTTTTAAGTGGAGGAAAAATGATTGCGGCAAATTCAATTATGGCAATAACTTAAATTCCTTTTCTTGATAACAGTGGAGGCTGATAAGGGGAGAACGGCTCATAATAATGGATGGAACCGAGACAACGGAATGGCATCCAACACCTGGAAACCATGGAAACCATGTGATTGATGTATTTGATACCACTCCACTGATTCCAGTCCAGTCATTAACAAAAGCCTGTTTTCCCCAATGAGGTGCCGCCAACCTCCTGTGATTGATAATAAATCCTGTTTCTTTTGGCAGAGACAGATGTTTCAAAACCAAAATAAACCAACTTTATGGTCATTGGATCTCAAGGAGGGCTCACGTCAACTAACAGCAATGACGCAAAATAAAAATCCCCAAAACCTAAACTTGTTTGACCATTTTTATTTTTAGCACAAACCAGATTAGGCGTAAATTGAGTTGACATACCTGTGGTCCGCGTTGGCCGGTGTCGTGGCTGCAATACGCCACACCAGGATGTCAATATTCTGCCATCTGTTAATCAGAGCTAGAGGAATGTGAGATCAGTATGTTAGGCTGGTAGGCTGGATTCTGTTTATAGGTGGTAAAGTGGTGACCATGTCCTTCTCCCAGCTGCCAAGGCTGGAAAAAAAACATCACAAATCACACCATCTATGAAGAGGGAGAAACTCATGAAAAGGGCTCTAATGGCCTGATGTAACGTCTTACTCTGATAATGGCCTGATGTACTGTCCTACTCTGATAATGACCTGATGTAATGTCTTACTCTGATAATGGCCTGATGTAATGTCTTACTCTGATAATGGCCTGATGTAATGTCTTACTCTGATAATGGCCTGATGTAATGTCTTACTCTGATAATGGCCTGATGTAATGTCTTACTCTGATAATGGCCTGATGTAATGTCCTACTCTGATAATGGCCTGATGTAATGTCCTACTCTGATAATGGCCTGATGTACTGTCCTACTCTGATAATGGCCTGATGTAATGTCTTACTCTGATAATGGCCTGATGTAATGTCTTACTCTGATAATGGCCTGATGTAATGTCTTACTCTGATAATGGCCTGATGTAATGTCTTACTCTGATAATGGCCTGATGTAATGTCTTACTCTGATAATGGCCTGATGTAATGTCCTACTCTGATAATGGCCTGATGTAATGTCTTACTCTGATAATGGCCTGATGTACTGTCCTACTCTGATAATGGCCTGATGTAATGTCTTACTCTGATAATGGCCTGATGTAATGTCTTACTCTGATAATGGCCTGATGTAATGTCCTACTCTGATAATGGCCTGATGTAATGTCCTACTCTGATAATGGCCTGATGTAATGTCTTACTCTGATAATGGCCTGATGTAATGTCTTACTCTGATAATGGCCTGATGTAATGTCTTACTCTGATAATGGCCTGATGTAATGTCCTACTCTGATAATGGCCTGATGTACTGTCTTACTCTGATAATGGCCTGATGTAATGTCTTACTCTGATAATGGCCTGATGTAATGTCCTACTCTGATAATGGCCTGATGTAATGTCTTACTCTGATAATGGCCTGATGTAATGTCCTACTCTGATAATGGCCTGATGTACTGTCTTACTCTGATAATGGCCTGATGTACTGTCCTACTCTGATAATGGCCTGATGTACTGTCTTACTCTGATAATGGCCTGATGTAATGTCCTACTCTGATAATGGCCTGATGTAATGTCCTACTCTGATAATGGCCTGATGTAATGTCCTACTCTGATAATGGCCTGATGTAATGTCCTACTCTGATAATGGCCTGATGTAATGTCCTACTCTGATAATGGCCTGATCTTAGGTCCTACTTTTATAATGGCCTGATGTAATGTCCTACTCTGATAATGGCCTGATGTAATGTCTTACTCTGATAATGGCCTGATGTAATGTCCTACTCTGATAATGGCCTGATGTAATGTCCTACTCTGATAATGGCCTGATGTAATGTCCTACTCTGATAATGGCCTGATGTACTGTCTTACTCTGATAATGGCCTGATGTAATGTCCTACTCTGATAATGGCCTGATGTAATGTCCTACTCTGATAATGGCCTGATGTAATGTCCTACTCTGATAATGGCCTGATGTAATGTCCTACTCTGATAATGGCCTGATGTAATGTCCTACTCTGATAATGGCCTGATCTTAGGTCCTACTTTTATAATGGCCTGATGTAATGTCCTACTCTGATAATGGCCTGATGTACTGTCTTACTCTGATAATGGCCTGATGTAATGTCCTACTCTGATAATGGCCTGATGTAATGTCCTACTCTGATAATGGCCTGATGTAATGTCCTACTCTGATAATGGCCTGATCTTAGGTCCTACTTTTATAATGGCCTGATGTAATGTCCTACTCTGATAATGGCCTGATGTAATGTCTTACTCTGATAATGGCCTGATGTAATGTCCTACTCTGATAATGGCCTGATGTACTGTCCTACTCTGATAATGGCCTGATGTAATGTCCTACTCTGATAATGGCCTGATGTAATGTCTTACTCTGATAATGGCCTGATGTAATGTCCTACTCTGATAATGGCCTGATGTAATGTCCTACTCTGATAATGGCCTGATGTAATGTCCTACTCTGATAATGGCCTGATGTACTGTCCTACTCTGATAATGGCCTGATGTAATGTCCTACTCTGATAATGGCCTGATGTAATGTCCTACTCTGATAATGGCCTGATCTTAGGTCCTACTTTTATAATGGCCTGATGTAATGTCCTACTCTGATAATGGCCTGATGTACTGTCTTACTCTGATAATGGCCTGATGTACTGTCCTACTCTGATAATGGCCTGATGTACTGTCTTACTCTGATAATGGCCTGATGTACTGTCCTACTCTGATAATGGCCTGATGTAATGTCCTACTCTGATAATGGCCTGATGTAATGTCCTACTCTGATAATGGCCTGATGTAATGTCCTACTCTGATAATGGCCTGATGTAATGTCTTACTCTGATAATGGCCTGATGTAATGTCCTACTCTGATAATGGCCTGATGTAATGTCCTACTCTGATAATGGCCTGATGTACTGTCCTACTCTGATAATGGCCTGATGTACTGTCCTACTCTGATAATGGCCTGATGTACTGTCCTACTCTAAAGTATAGAAACAATGGGTGGTCGCCTGCATTCTTGTATAGTCTTTAATAACAGATCATGTTGGTCACAGGTGCGTAGTTTTCAAAAAGTAGGATCATGGAAAGGATAGGACTCACATGCAAAAATAGATATGATTTATTATGCCATGATATCCATAAAGTGCCGGGTGCAATAAAGTGCATGAATAAAACATTGAAAATTCACAACCTGAAACTTTTTCTGTGTGGGTATGTATCCTCTCTGTGATGATACTCTACAGTGTACCACCAACTAGTCTTTCCACTGATGACATCTAATGGAACATCCAGTATGTATCCTCTCTGTGATGATACTCTACAGTGTACCACCAACTAGCCTTTCCACTGATGACATCTAATGGAACATACAGTATGTATCCTCTCTGTGATGATACTCTACAGTGTACCACCAACTAGTCTTTCCACTGATGACATCTAATGGAACATACAGTATGTATCCTCTCTGTGATGATACTCTACAGTGTACCACCAACTAGTCTTTCCACTGATGACATCTAATGGAACATACAGTATGTATCCTCTCTGTGATGATACTCTACAGTGTACCAGCAACTAGCCTTTCCACTGATGACATCTAATGGAACATACAGTATGTATCCTCTCTGTGATGATACTCTACAGTGTACCACCAACTAGCCTTTCCACTGATGACATCTAATGGAACATACAGTATGTATCCTCTCTGTGATGATACTCTACAGTGTACCACCAACTAGCCTTTCCACTGATGACATCTAATGGAACATACAGTATGTATCCTCTCTGTGATGATACTCTACAGTGTACCACCAACTAGTCTTTCCACTGATGACATCTAATGGAACATACAGTATGTCTCCTCTCTGTGATGATACTCTACAGTGTACCACCAACTAGCCTTTCCACTGATGACATCTAATGGAACATACAGTATGTATCCTCTCTGTGATGATACTCTACAGTGTACCACCAACTAACCTTTCCACTGATGACATCTAATGGAACATCCAGTATGTATCCTCTCTGTGATGATACTCTACAGTGTACCACCAACTAGCCTTTCCACTGATGACATCTAATGGAACATACAGTATGTATCCTCTCTGTGATGATACTCTACAGTGTACCACCAACTAGCCTTTCCACTGATGACATCTAATGGAACATACAGTATGTATCCTCTCTGTGATGATACTCTACAGTGTACCACCAACTAACCTTTCCACTGATGACATCTAATGGAACATACAGTATGTATCCTCTCTGTGATGATACTCTACAGTGTACCACCAACTAGCCTTTCCACTGATGACATCTAATGGAACATACAGTATGTATCCTCTCTGTGATGATACTCTACAGTGTACCACCAACTAACCTTTCCACTGATGACATCTAATGGAACATACAGTATGTATCCTCTCTGTGATGATACTCTACAGTGTACCACCAACTAGCCTTTCCACTGATGACATCTAATGGAACATACAGTATGTATCCTCTCTGTGATGATACTCTACAGTGTACCACCAACTAGTCTTTCCACTGATGACATCTAATGGAACATACAGTATGTCTCCTCTCTGTGATGATACTCTACAGTGTACCACCAACTAGCCTTTCCACTGATGACATCTAATGGAACATACAGTATGTATCCTCTCTGTGATGATACTCTACAGTGTACCACCAACTAACCTTTCCACTGATGACATCTAATGGAACATCCAGTATGTATCCTCTCTGTGATGATACTCTACAGTGTACCACCAACTAGCCTTTCCACTGATGACATCTAATGGAACATACAGTATGTATCCTCTCTGTGATGATACTCTACAGTGTACCACCAACTAGCCTTTCCACTGATGACATCTAATGGAACATACAGTATGTATCCTCTCTGTGATGATACTCTACAGTGTACCACCAACTAACCTTTCCACTGATGACATCTAATGGAACATACAGTATGTATCCTCTCTGTGATGATACTCTACAGTGTACCACCAACTAGCCTTTCCACTGATGACATCTAATGGAACATACAGTATGTATCCTCTCTGTGATGATACTCTACAGTGTACCACCAACTAACCTTTCCACTGATGACATCTAATGGAACATACAGTATGTATCCTCTCTGTGATGATACTCTACAGTGTACCACCAACTAGCCTTTCCACTGATGACATCTAATGGAACATACAGTATGTATCCTCTCTGTGATGATACTCTACAGTGTACTACCAACTAGCCTTTCCACTGATGACATCTAATGGAACATACAGTATGTATCCTCTCTGTGATGATACTCTACAGTGTACCACCAACTAGTCTTTTCACTGATGACATCTAATGGAACATACAGTATGTATCCCTCCATGATGATACTCTACAGTGTACCACCAACTAGCCTTTCCACTGATGACATCTAATGGAACATACAGTATGTATCCTCTCTGTGATGATACTCTACAGTGTACCACCAACTAACCTTTCCACTGATGACATCTAATGGAACATACAGTATGTATCCTCTCTGTGATGATACTCTACAGTGTACCACCAACTAGCCTTTCCACTGATGACATCTAATGGAACATACAGTATGTATCCTCTCTGTGATGATACTCTACAGTGTACCACCAACTAGCCTTTCCACTGATGACATCTAATGGAACATACAGTATGTATCCTCTCTGTGATGATACTCTACAGTGTACCACCAACTAGCCTTTCCACTGATGACATCTAATGGAACATACAGTATGTATCCTCTCTGTGATGATACTCTACAGTGTACCACCAACTAGCCTTTCCACTGATGACATCTAATGGAACATACAGTATGTATCCTCTCTGTGATGATACTCTACAGTGTACCACCAACTAGCCTTTCCACTGATGACATCTAATGGAACATACAGTATGTATCCTCTCTGTGATGATACTCTACAGTGTACCACCAACTAGTCTTTCCACTGATGACATCTAATGGAACATACAGTATGTCTCCTCTCTGTGATGATACTCTACAGTGTACCACCAACTAGCCTTTCCACTGATGACATCTAATGGAACATACAGTATGTATCCTCTCTGTGATGATACTCTACAGTGTACCACCAACTAACCTTTCCACTGATGACATCTAATGGAACATCCAGTATGTATCCTCTCTGTGATGATACTCTACAGTGTACCACCAACTAGCCTTTCCACTGATGACATCTAATGGAACATACAGTATGTATCCTCTCTGTGATGATACTCTACAGTGTACCACCAACTAGCCTTTCCACTGATGACATCTAATGGAACATACAGTATGTATCCTCTCTGTGATGATACTCTACAGTGTACCACCAACTAACCTTTCCACTGATGACATCTAATGGAACATACAGTATGTATCCTCTCTGTGATGATACTCTACAGTGTACCACCAACTAGCCTTTCCACTGATGACATCTAATGGAACATACAGTATGTATCCTCTCTGTGATGATACTCTACAGTGTACCACCAACTAACCTTTCCACTGATGACATCTAATGGAACATACAGTATGTATCCTCTCTGTGATGATACTCTACAGTGTACCACCAACTAGTCTTTCCACTGATGACATCTAATGGAACATACAGTATGTATCCTCTCTGTGATGATACTCTACAGTGTACCACCAACTAGCCTTTTCACTGATGACATCTAATGGAACATACAGTATGTATCCCTCTGTGATGATACTCTACAGTGTACCACCAACTAGTCTTTCCACTGATGACATCTAATGGAACATACAGTATGTATCCTCTCTGTGATGATACTCTACAGTGTACCACCAACTAGTCTTTTCACTGATGACATCTAATGGAACATACAGTATGTATCCTCTCCATGATGATACTCTACAGTGTACCACCAACTAACCTTTCCACTGATGACATCTAATGGAACATACAGTATGTATCCTCTCTGTGATGATACTCTACAGTGTACCACCAACTAACCTTTCCACTGATGACATCTAATGGAACATACAGTATGTATCCTCTCTGTGATGATACTCTACAGTGTACCACCAACTAGCCTTTCCACTGATGACATCTAATGGAACATACAGTATGTATCCTCTCTGTGATGATACTCTACAGTGTACCACCAACTAGCCTTTCCATTGAGGACATCTAATGGAACATACAGTATGTATCCTCTCTGTGATGATACTCTACAGTGTACCACCAACTAGTCTTTCCACTGATGACATCTAATGGAACATACAGTATGTATCCTCTCTGTGATGATACTCTACAGTGTACCACCAACTAGCCTTTCCACTGATGACATCTAATGGAACATACAGTATGTATCCTCTCTGTGATGATACTCTACAGTGTACCACCAACTAGCCTTTCCACTGATGACATCTAATGGAACATACAGTATGTATCCTCTCTGTGATGATACTCTACAGTGTACCACCAACTAGCCTTTCCACTGATGACATCTAATGGAACATACAGTATGTATCCTCTCTGTGATGATACTCTACAGTGTACCACCAACTAGCCTTTCCACTGATGACATCTAATGGAACATACAGTATGTCTCCTCTCTGTGATGATACTCTACAGTGTACCACCAACTAGCCTTTCCACTGATGACATCTAATGGAACATACAGTATGTATCCTCTCTGTGATGATACTCTACAGTGTACCACCAACTAGTCTTTCCACTGATGACATCTAATGGAACATACAGTATGTATCCTCTCTGTGATGATACTCTACAGTGTACCACCAACTAGCCTTTCCACTGATGACATCTAATGCAACATACAGTATGTATCCTCTCTGTGATGATACTCTACAGTGTACCACCAACTAGCCTTTCCACTGATGACATCTAATGGAACATACAGTATGTATCCTCTCTGTGATGATACTCTACATTGTACCACCAACTAGTCTTTCCACTGATGACATCTAATGGAACATACAGTATGTATCCTCTCTGTGATGATACTCTACAGTGTACCACCAACTAGCCTTTCCACTGATGACATCTAATGGAACATACAGTATGTATCCTCTCTGTGATGATACTCTACAGTGTACCACCAACTAGCCTTTCCACTGATGACATCTAATGGAACATACAGTATGTATCCTCTCTGTGATGATACTCTACAGTGTACCACCAACTAACCTTTCCACTGATGACATCTAATGGAACATACAGTATGTATCCTCTCTGTGATGATACTCTACAGTGTACCACCAACTAGTCTTTCCACTGATGACATCTAATGGAACATACAGTATGTATCCTCTCTGTGATGATACTCTACAGTGTACCACCAACTAACCTTTCCACTGAGGACATCTAATGGAACATACAGTATGTATCCTCTCTGTGATGATACTCTACAGTGTACCACCAACTAGTCTTTCCACTGATGACATCTAATGGAACATACAGTATGTATCCTCTCTGTGATGATACTCTACAGTGTACCACCAACTAGCCTTTTCACTGATGACATCTAATGGAACATACAGTATGTATCCTCTCTGTGATGATACTCTACAGTGTACCACCAACTAGTCTTTCCACTGATGACATCTAATGGAACATACAGTATGTATCCTCTCTGTGATGATACTCTACAGTGTACCACCAACTAGTCTTTTCACTGATGACATCTAATGGAACATACAGTATGTATCCTCTCCATGATGATACTCTACAGTGTACCACCAACTAACCTTTCCACTGATGACATCTAATGGAACATACAGTATGTATACTCTCTGTGATGATACTCTACAGTGTACCACCAACTAACCTTTCCACTGATGACATCTAATGGAACATACAGTATGTATCCTCTCTGTGATGATACTCTACAGTGTACCACCAACTAGCCTTTCCACTGATGACATCTAATGGAACATACAGTATGTATCCTCTCTGTGATGATACTCTACAGTGTACCACCAACTAACCTTTCCACTGAGGACATCTAATGGAACATACAGTATGTATCCTCTCTGTGATGATACTCTACAGTGTACCACCAACTAGTCTTTCCACTGATGACATCTAATGGAACATACAGTATGTATCCTCTCTGTGATGATACTCTACAGTGTACCACCAACTAGCCTTTCCACTGATGACATCTAATGGAACATACAGTATGTATCCTCTCTGTGATGATACTCTACAGTGTACCACCAACTAACCTTTCCACTGATGACATCTAATGGAACATACAGTATGTATCCTCTCTGTGATGATACTCTACAGTGTACCACCAACTAACCTTTCCACTGATGACATCTAATGGAACATACAGTATGTATCCTCTCTGTGATGATACTCTACAGTGTACCACCAACTAGCCTTTCCACTGATGACATCTAATGCAACATACAGTATGTATCCTCTCTGTGATGATACTCTACAGTGTACCACCAACTAGCCTTTCCACTGATGACATCTAATGGAACATACAGTATGTATCCTCTCTGTGATGATACTCTACAGTGTACCACCAACTAGCCTTTCCACTGATGACATCTAATGGAACATACAGTATGTATCCTCTCTGTGATGATACTCTACAGTGTACCACCAACTAGCCTTTCCACTGATGACATCTAATGGAACATACAGTATGTATCCTCTCTGTGATGATACTCTACAGTGTACCACCAACTAACCTTTCCACTGATGACATCTAATGGAACATACAGTATGTATCCTCTCTGTGATGATACTCTACAGTGTACCACCAACTAGCCTTTCCACTGATGACATCTAATGGAACATACAGTATGTATCCTCTCTGTGATGATACTCTACAGTGTACCACCAACTAGTCTTTCCACTGATGACATCTAATGGAACATACAGTATGTATACTCTCTGTGATGATACTCTACAGTGTACCACCAACTAACCTTTCCACTGATGACATCTAATGGAACATACAGTATGTATCCTCTCTGTGATGATACTCTACAGTGTACCACCAACTAACCTTTCCACTGATGACATCTAATGGAACATACAGTATGTATCCTCTCTGTGATGATACTCTACAGTGTACCACCAACTAGTCTTTCCACTGATGACATCTAATGGAACATTCAGTATGTATCCTCTCCATGATGATACTCTACAGTGTACCTACCACCAACTAGCCTTTCAACTGATGACATCTAATGGAACATACAGTATGTATCCTCTCTGTGATGATACTCTACAGTGTACCACCAACTAGCCTTTTCACTGATGACATCTAATGGAACATACAGTATGTATCCTCTCCATGATGATACTCTACAGTGTACCACCAACTAACCTTTCCACTGATGACATCTAATGGAACATACAGTATGTATCCTCTCTGTGATGATACTCTACAGTGTACCACCAACTAGTCTTTCCACTGATGACATCTAATGGAACATACAGTATGTATCCTCTCTGTGATGATACTCTACAGTGTACCACCAACTAACCTTTCCACTGAGGACATCTAATGGAACATACAGTATGTATCCTCTCTGTGATGATACTCTACAGTGTACCACCAACTAGTCTTTCCACTGATGACATCTAATGGAACATACAGTATGTATCCTCTCTGTGATGATACTCTACAGTGTACCACCAACTAACCTTTCCACTGAGGACATCTAATGGAACATACAGTATGTATCCTCTCTGTGATGATACTCTACAGTGTACCACCAACTAGTCTTTCCACTGATGACATCTAATGGAACATACAGTATGTATCCTCTCTGTGATGATACTCTACAGTGTACCACCAACTAGCCTTTCCACTGATGACATCTAATGGAACATACAGTATGTATCCTCTCTGTGATGATACTCTACAGTGTACCACCAACTAGTCTTTCCACTGATGACATCTAATGGAACATACAGTATGTATCCTCTCTGTGATGATACTCTACAGTGTACCACCAACTAGCCTTTCCACTGATGACATCTAATGGAACATACAGTATGTATCCTCTCTGTGATGATACTCTACAGTGTACCACCAACTAGCCTTTCCACTGATGACATCTAATGGAACATACAGTATGTATCCTCTCTGTGATGATACTCTACAGTGTACCACCAACTAGCCTTTCCACTGATGACATCTAATGGAACATACAGTATGTATCCTCTCTGTGATGATACTCTACAGTGTACCACCAACTAGCCTTTCCACTGATGACATCTAATGGAACATACAGTATGTATCCTCTCTGTGATGATACTCTACAGTGTACCACCAACTAGTCTTTCCACTGATGACATCTAATGGAACATACAGTATGTATCCTCTCTGTGATGATACTCTACAGTGTACCACCAACTAGCCTTTCCACTGATGACATCTAATGGAACATACAGTATGTATCCTCTCTGTGATGATACTCTACAGTGTACCACCAACTAACCTTTCCACTGATGACATCTAATGGAACATACAGTATGTATCCTCTCTGTGATGATACTCTACAGTGTACCACCAACTAGCCTTTCCACTGATGACATCTAATGGAACATACAGTATGTATCCTCTCTGTGATGATACTCTACAGTGTACCACCAACTAGCCTTTCCACTGATGACATCTAATGGAACATACAGTATGTATCCTCTCTGTGATGATACTCTACAGTGTACCACCAACTAGTCTTTCCACTGATGACATCTAATGGAACATACAGTATGTATCCTCTCTGTGATGATACTCTACAGTGTACCACCAACTAGCCTTTCCACTGATGACATCTAATGGAACATCCAGTATGTATCCTCTCTGTGATGATACTCTACAGTGTACCACCAACTAGCCTTTCCACTGATGACATCTAATGGAACATACAGTATGTATCCTCTCTGTGATGATACTCTACAGTGTACCACCAACTAACCTTTCCACTGATGACATCTAATGGAACATACAGTATGTATCCTCTCTGTGATGATACTCTACAGTGTACCACCAACTAGCCTTTCCACTGATGACATCTAATGGAACATACAGTATGTATCCTCTCTGTGATGATACTCTACAGTGTACCACCAACTAGTCTTTCCACTGATGACATCTAATGGAACATACAGTATGTATCCTCTCTGTGATGATACTCTACAGTGTACCACCAACTAGCCTTTCCACTGATGACATCTAATGGAACATACAGTATGTATCCTCTGTGATGATACTCTACAGTGTACCACCAACTAACCTTTCCACTGATGACATCTAATGGAACATACAGTATGTATCCTCTCTGTGATGATACTCTACAGTGTACCACCAACTAGTCTTTCCACTGATGACATCTAATGGAACATACAGTATGTATCCTCTCCATGATGATACTCTACAGTGTACCTACCACCAACTAGCCTTTCAACTGATGACATCTAATGGAACATACAGTATGTATCCTCTCTGTGATGATACTCTACAGTGTACCACCAACTAGCCTTTCCACTGATGACATCTAATGGAACATACAGTATGTATCCTCTCTGTGATGATACTCTACAGTGTACCACCAACTAGTCTTTTCACTGATGACATCTAATGGAACATACAGTATGTATCCTCTCCATGATGATACTCTACAGTGTACCACCAACTAACCTTTCCACTGATGACATCTAATGGAACATACAGTATGTATCCTCTCTGTGATGATACTCTACAGTGTACCACCAACTAGTCTTTCCACTGATGACATCTAATGGAACATACAGTATGTATCCTCTCTGTGATGATACTCTACAGTGTACCACCAACTAGCCTTTCCACTGATGACATCTAATGGAACATACAGTATGTATCCTCTCTGTGATGATACTCTACAGTGTACCACCAACTAGTCTTTCCACTGATGACATCTAATGGAACATACAGTATGTATCCTCTCTGTGATGATACTCTACAGTGTACCACCAACTAGCCTTTCCACTGATGACATCTAATGGAACATACAGTATGTATCCTCTCTGTGATGATACTCTACAGTGTACCACCAACTAGCCTTTCCACTGATGACATCTAATGGAACATACAGTATGTATCCTCTCTGTGATGATACTCTACAGTGTACCACCAACTAGCCTTTCCACTGATGACATCTAATGGAACATACAGTATGTATCCTCTCTGTGATGATACTCTACAGTGTACCACCAACTAGCCTTTCCACTGATGACATCTAATGGAACATACAGTATGTATCCTCTCTGTGATGATACTCTACAGTGTACCACCAACTAGTCTTTCCACTGATGACATCTAATGGAACATACAGTATGTATCCTCTCTGTGATGATACTCTACAGTGTACCACCAACTAACCTTTCCACTGATGACATCTAATGGAACATACAGTATGTATCCTCTCTGTGATGATACTCTACAGTGTACCACCAACTAACCTTTCCACTGATGACATCTAATGGAACATACAGTATGTATCCTCTCTGTGATGATACTCTACAGTGTACCACCAACTAGTCTTTCCACTGATGACATCTAATGGAACATACAGTATGTATCCTCTCCATGATGATACTCTACAGTGTACCTACCACCAACTAGCCTTTCAACTGATGACATCTAATGGAACATACAGTATGTATCCTCTCTGTGATGATACTCTACAGTGTACCACCAACTAGCCTTTCCACTGATGACATCTAATGGAACATACAGTATGTATCCTCTCTGTGATGATACTCTACAGTGTACCACCAACTAGTCTTTTCACTGATGACATCTAATGGAACATACAGTATGTATCCTCTCCATGATGATACTCTACAGTGTACCACCAACTAACCTTTCCACTGATGACATCTAATGGAACATACAGTATGTATCCTCTCTGTGATGATACTCTACAGTGTACCACCAACTAGTCTTTCCACTGATGACATCTAATGGAACATACAGTATGTATCCTCTCTGTGATGATACTCTACAGTGTACCACCAACTAGCCTTTCCACTGATGACATCTAATGGAACATACAGTATGTATCCTCTCTGTGATGATACTCTACAGTGTACCACCAACTAGTCTTTCCACTGATGACATCTAATGGAACATACAGTATGTATCCCTCTGTGATGATACTCTACAGTGTACCACCAACTAGCCTTTCCACTGATGACATCTAATGGAACATACAGTATGTATCCTCTCTGTGATGATACTCTACAGTGTACCACCAACTAGCCTTTCCACTGAGGACATCTAATGGAACATACAGTATGTATCCCTCTGTGATGATACTCTACAGTGTACCACCAACTAGTCTTTCCACTGATGACATCTAATGGAACATACAGTATGTATCCTCTCTGTGATGATACTCTACAGTGTACCACCAACTAGTCTTTCCACTGATGACATCTAATGGAACATACAGTATGTATCCTCTCTGTGATGATACTCTACAGTGTACCACCAACTAGCCTTTCCACTGATGACATCTAATGGAACATACAGTATGTATCCTCTCTGTGATGATACTCTACAGTGTACCACCAACTAGCCTTTCCACTGATGACATCTAATGGAACATACAGTATGTATCCTCTCTGTGATGATACTCTACAGTGTACCACCAACTAGTCTTTCCACTGATGACATCTAATGGAACATACAGTATGTATCCTCTCTGTGATGATACTCTACAGTGTACCACCAACTAACCTTTCCACTGATGACATCTAATGGAACATACAGTATGTATCCTCTCTGTGATGATACTCTACAGTGTACCACCAACTAACCTTTCCACTGATGACATCTAATGGAACATACAGTATGTATCCCTCTGTGATGATACTCTACAGTGTACCACCAACTAGTCTTTCCACTGATGACATCTAATGGAACATACAGTATGTATCCTCTCCATGATGATACTCTACAGTGTACCTACCACCAACTAGCCTTTCAACTGATGACATCTAATGGAACATACAGTATGTATCCTCTCTGTGATGATACTCTACAGTGTACCACCAACTAGCCTTTCCACTGATGACATCTAATGGAACATACAGTATGTATCCTCTCTGTGATGATACTCTACAGTGTACCACCAACTAGTCTTTTCACTGATGACATCTAATGGAACATACAGTATGTATCCTCTCCATGATGATACTCTACAGTGTACCACCAACTAACCTTTCCACTGATGACATCTAATGGAACATACAGTATGTATCCTCTCTGTGATGATATCAGTGTACCACCAACTAGTCTTTCCACTGATGACATCTAATGGAACATACAGTATGTATCCTCTCTGTGATGATACTCTACAGTGTACCACCAACTAGCCTTTCCACTGATGACATCTAATGGAACATACAGTATGTATCCTCTCTGTGATGATACTCTACAGTGTACCACCAACTAGCCTTTCCACTGATGACATCTGTGATGAATGGAACATACAGTATGTATCCTCTCTGTGATGATACTCTACAGTGTACCACCAACTAGCCTTTCCACTGATGACATCTAATGGAACATACAGTATGTATCCTCTCTGTGATGATACTCTACAGTGTACCACCAACTAACCTTTCCACTGATGACATCTAATGGAACATACAGTATGTATCCTCTCTGTGATGATACTCTACAGTGTACCACCAACTAACCTTTCCACTGATGACATCTAATGGAACATACAGTATGTATCCTCTCTGTGATGATACTCTACAGTGTACCACCAACTAGCCTTTCCACTGATGACATCTAATGGAACATACAGTATGTATCCTCTCTGTGATGATACTCTACAGTGTACCACCAACTAGCCTTTCCACTGAGGACATCTAATGGAACATACAGTATGTATCCTCTCTGTGATGATACTCTACAGTGTACCACCAACTAGTCTTTCCACTGATGACATCTAATGGAACATACAGTATGTATCCTCTCTGTGATGATACTCTACAGTGTACCACCAACTAGCCTTTCCACTGATGACATCTAATGCAACATACAGTATGTATCCTCTCTGTGATGATACTCTACAGTGTACCACCAACTAGCCTTTCCACTGATGACATCTAATGGAACATACAGTATGTATCCTCTCTGTGATGATACTCTACAGTGTACCACCAACTAGTCTTTCCACTGATGACATCTAATGGAACATACAGTATGTATCCTCTCTGTGATGATACTCTACAGTGTACCACCAACTAGCCTTTCCACTGATGACATCTAATGGAACATACAGTATGTATCCTCTCTGTGATGATACTCTACAGTGTACCACCAACTAACCTTTCCACTGATGACATCTAATGGAACATACAGTATGTATCCTCTCTGTGATGATACTCTACAGTGTACCACCAACTAGCCTTTCCACTGATGACATCTAATGGAACATACAGTATGTATCCTCTCTGTGATGATACTCTACAGTGTACCACCAACTAGTCTTTCCACTGATGACATCTAATGGAACATACAGTATGTATCCTCTCTGTGATGATACTCTACAGTGTACCACCAACTAGTCTTTCCACTGATGACATCTAATGGAACATACAGTATGTATCCTCTCTGTGATGATACTCTACAGTGTACCACCAACTAACCTTTCCACTGATGACATCTAATGGAACATACAGTATGTATCCCTCTGTGATGATCCTCTACAGTGTACCACCAACTAGCCTTTCCACTGATGACATCTAATGGAACATACAGTATGTATCCTCTCTGTGATGATACTCTACAGTGTACCACCAACTAGTCTTTCCACTGATGACATCTAATGGAACATACAGTATGTATCCTCTCTGTGATGATACTCTACAGTGTACCACCAACTAGCCTTTCCACTGATGACATCTAATGGAACATACAGTATGTATCCTCTCTGTGATGATACTCTACAGTGTACCACCAACTAGTCTTTCCACTGATGACATCTAATGGAACATACAGTATGTATCCTCTCCATGATGATACTCTACAGTGTACCTACCACCAACTAGCCTTTCAACTGATGACATCTAATGGAACATACAGTATGTATCCTCTCTGTGATGATACTCTACAGTGTACCACCAACTAGCCTTTCCACTGATGACATCTAATGGAACATACAGTATGTATCCTCTCTGTGATGATACTCTACAGTGTACCTACCACCAACTAGCCTTTCAACTGATGACATCTAATGGAACATACAGTATGTATCCTCTCTGTGATGATACTCTACAGTGTACCACCAACTAACCTTTCCACTGATGACATCTAATGGAACATACAGTATGTATCCTCTCTGTGATGATACTCTACAGTGTACCACCAACTAACCTTTCCACTGATGACATCTAATGGAACATACAGTATGTATCCTCTCTGTGATGATACTCTACAGTGTACCACCAACTAGTCTTTCCACTGATGACATCTAATGGAACATACAGTATGTATCCTCTGTGATGATACTCTACAGTGTACCACCAACTAACCTTTCCACTGATGACATCTAATGGAACATACAGTATGTATCCTCTCTGTGATGATACTCTACAGTGTACCACCAACTAGTCTTTCCACTGATGACATCTAATGGGACATCCAGTATGTATCCTCTCTGTGATGATACTCTACAGTGTACCACCAACTAGTCTTTCCACTGATGACATCTAATGGAACATCCAGTATGTATCCTCTCTGTGATGATACTCTACAGTGTACCACCAACTAACCTTTCCACTGATGACATCTAATGGAACATACAGTATGTATCCTCTCTGTGATGATACTCTACAGTGTACCACCAACTAACCTTTCCACTGATGACATCTAATGGAACATACAGTATGTATCCTCTCTGTGATGATACTCTACAGTGTACCACCAACTAGTCTTTCCACTGAGGACATCTAATGGAACATACAGTATGTATCCTCTCTGTGATGATACTCTACAGTGTACCACCAACTAGTCTTTCCACTGATGACATCTAATGGAACATACAGTATGTATCCTCTCTGTGATGATACTCTACAGTGTACCACCAACTAACCTTTCCACTGATGACATCTAATGGAACATACAGTATGTATCCTCTCTGTGATGATACTCTACAGTGTACCACCAACTAGTCTTTCCACTGACGACATCTAATGGAACATACAGTATGTATCCTCTCTGTGATGATACTCTACAGTGTACCACCAACTAGCCTTTCCACTGAGGACATCTAATGGAACATACAGTATGTATCCTCTCTGTGATGATACTCTACAGTGTACCACCAACTAGTCTTTCCACTGATGACATCTAATGGAACATACAGTATGTATCCTCTCCATGATGATACTCTACAGTGTACCACCAACTAGCCTTTCCACTGATGACATCTAATGGAACATACAGTATGTATCCCTCTGTGATGATACTCTACAGTGTACCACCAACTAGTCTTTCCACTGATGACATCTAATGGAACATACAGTATGTCTCCTCTCTGTGATGATACTCTACAGTGTACCACCAACTAGCCTTTCCACTGATGACATCTAATGGAACATACAGTATGTATCCTCTCTGTGATGATACTCTACAGTGTACCACCAACTAGCCTTTCCACTGATGACATCTAATGGAACATACAGTATGTATCCTCTCTGTGATGATACTCTACAGTGTACCACCAACTAGCCTTTCCACTGAGGACATCTAATGGAACATACAGTATGTATCCTCTCTGTGATGATACTCTACAGTGTACCACCAACTAGTCTTTCCACTGATGACATCTAATGGAACATACAGTATGTATCCTCTCCATGATGATACTCTACAGTGTACCACCAACTAGCCTTTCCACTGATGACATCTAATGGAACATACAGTATGTATCCTCTCTGTGATGATACTCTACAGTGTACCACCAACTAGTCTTTCCACTGATGACATCTAATGGAACATACAGTATGTCTCCTCTCTGTGATGATACTCTACAGTGTACCACCAACTAGCCTTTCCACTGATGACATCTAATGGAACATACAGTATGTATCCTCTCTGTGATGATACTCTACAGTGTACCACCAACTAGCCTTTCCACTGATGACATCTAATGGAACATACAGTATGTATCCTCTCTGTGATGATACTCTACAGTGTACCACCAACTAGCCTTTCCACTGAGGACATCTAATGGAACATACAGTATGTATCCTCTCTGTGATGATACTCTACAGTGTACCACCAACTAGTCTTTCCACTGATGACATCTAATGGAACATACAGTATGTCTCCTCTCTGTGATGATACTCTACAGTGTACCACCAACTAGCCTTTCCACTGATGACATCTAATGGAACATACAGTATGTATCCTCTCTGTGATGATACTCTACAGTGTACCACCAACTAGCCTTTCCACTGATGACATCTAATGGAACATACAGTATGTATCCTCTCTGTGATGATACTCTACAGTGTACCACCAACTAGCCTTTCCACTGAGGACATCTAATGGAACATACAGTATGTATCCTCTCTGTGATGATACTCTACAGTGTACCACCAACTAGTCTTTCCACTGATGACATCTAATGGAACATACAGTATGTATCCTCTCCATGATGATACTCTACAGTGTACCACCAACTAGCCTTTCCACTGATGACATCTAATGGAACATACAGTATGTATCCTCTCTGTGATGATACTCTACAGTGTACCACCAACTAGTCTTTCCACTGATGACATCTAATGGAACATACAGTATGTCTCCTCTCTGTGATGATACTCTACAGTGTACCACCAACTAGCCTTTCCACTGATGACATCTAATGGAACATACAGTATGTATCCTCTCTGTGATGATACTCTACAGTGTACCACCAACTAGCCTTTCCACTGATGACATCTAATGGAACATCCAGTATGTATCCTCTCTGTGATGATACTCTACAGTGTACCACCAACTAGCCTTTCCACTGATGACATCTAATGGAACATACAGTATGTATCCTCTCTGTGATGATACTCTACAGTGTACCACCAACTAGCCTTTCCACTGATGACATCTAATGGAACATACAGTATGTATCCTCTCTGTGATGATACTCTACAGTGTACCACCAACTAACCTTTCCACTGATGACATCTAATGGAACATACAGTATGTATCCTCTCTGTGATGATACTCTACAGTGTACCACCAACTAACCTTTCCACTGATGACATCTAATGGAACATACAGTATGTATCCTCTCTGTGATGATACTCTACAGTGTACCACCAACTAGCCTTTCCACTGATGACATCTAATGGAACATACAGTATGTATCCTCTCCATGATGATACTCTACAGTGTACCACCAACTAGTCTTTCCACTGATGACATCTAATGGAACATACAGTATGTATCCTCTCTGTGATGATACTCTGCAGTGTACCACCAACTAGCCTTTCCACTGATGACATCTAATGGAACATACAGTATGTATCCTCTCCGTGATGATACTCTACAGTGTACCACCAACTAACCTTTCCACTGATGACATCTAATGGAACATACAGTATAGTATGTATACTCTCTGTGATGATACTCTACAGTGTACCACCAACTA